>NC_035445.2:44515926-44815926 GCF_002127325.2 Helianthus annuus | reverse complement strand
ATAATCAAACACCGTCCGACAGTTTGAAAGTTTTAATAAATTTATCAATTTAAATTCTAACTTTCAAAACATGCAAATTTCTGACCGTTTATGAAGATTTAGTCAGTTTGGTTTTCAGTCAGGTTTCAGGTAACGAAGACTTGAGCTCCAACATCGTACGATCGAAAATAAAGCAGAAATAAAATCTTTTTGGCTTTTATAAAGTTTATATTAAAACACAGATTTTAGGTGTGTTTTTTAAATTAAAAGACAACAATTTAAAATCCTTTGAGTGTTATCAAACGACATCACCGCTAATGTCGTGCTGATATGCACCAAACGACGAAACTGTTTAAAAGAAATAATAAAAGTTAAGCAGTAAATAAATATATACAGACATTCCTTTTTTTTTTTTTGTGAGTTTCGAGGGTAAGAGAATCATATCAGTGTACGGTCATGCCAAAACACTCTTGTTGTTCAGTTAGTTAACATTAAGATAAGCATCCTATAACAATTATCGGTATTGTTGTCCACTTAAGCTCAACTTATCAGATGTAATCATGTTTAGAGGATACGTTAATGTATGATTTATACTTACCGACCGGTGTTCATCCACATCACGACACATTCCCGTATCAAGGTATGCACGAGAGTTCATCTTACCGGTGAGTATACCGATTATCATCTGTTTGACCGTATAAATTGTGAGATACTCACTTATTTTGATTCGAAAACAAGCCCTTTGTGATATAATCACTTATTGATGAGGAACTTGATTTTCGTATGCATGAGGGCACAGGTGCAAGTCCGTGAACAGGTCAGTACTTCCGTACAGCAGAGAGACGAACTTGACACCCGGATAAATGTGATATTTTATCACTTATTTGATATGGACATGTGATTGTTTATCACTTATTGAGGTCGAATGCAGTATGTAATATGTACACGTATGTATAGTATCATGGAAGATCTAGACTTGCGTCCCCGTTATTTTTCGGTAAAAGATACAACCATGATACCCAGATGATAAGCAGCATAAAGACCGAATATCTCAGAACCTCGGCAATCTATCAAACGAAATTTCGGTACTAAGACCATATGCCAATGAATGGTTCCCACCTGATCTTCAGTCGATTAAGATTTATATCACCCTGCACACTTTAAAATGATTGTGAGCCTACCGATACATCTTATATAGAGCTGCTTATCGTTTTTCATTTAAGGTTTAAAGAGGTTTGGATAGACCACTGATGTACCATCATTTTCTCTTTTGCTCGCCAGGAAACTCATTTTTGTTTTTCTATTGTTTTTGTGTTTTTGAAATTTTTCGATGTTTTTGTATTTTCCGATTTTTGGATTTACTCCCCCTAAAATCAACAAACTAAGATAAATTTAAAAACACAAAGGTATTTACAAAAATGATTTTCCGATGTTGGTTTTACTCTTGCTTGACCTTAATGCCGTTTACCAATAGTAAAAAGTCAAATCTTGATTTGTCAAATGCTTTGGTAAATAAGTCGGCACGTTGGTCATCGGTGTGGACCTTAACAACATCGATTAGCCTTTTCTCAAAGCAATCACGTATGAAGTGATATTTGATTTCGATGTGTTTGGTCTTTGAATGCTGCACAGGATTTCTAGTGATATCTAAAGCAGCAGAATTATCAACGTAAATAGGAGTAGTTAGGAATTCAAAACCGTAGTCCCGCATTTGTTGTTGAATCCAAAGAACTTGGGAGCAACAACTTGAGGCAGCAATGTATTCAGCTTCGCATGTTGAGGTAGCTACACACGTCTGCTTCTTGCACTGCCATGTGACTAGGCGATTTCCTAAGAACTGACATCCAGCCGTTGTGGATTTACCGTCGATTTTGCATCCGCCAAAATCAGAATCACTGAAAGCTACCAATTCAAAGTTATTATCCCTAGGGTACCACAGTCCGGTGTCAGGGTACGCCTTCAAATAACGAAAAATCCTTTTAACAGCAGCAAGATGTGAGGCCTTCGGGTTGACTTGATATCTGGCAAGCAGGCACGTTGGGTACATTATGTCTGGCCTTGATGCTGTGAGGTACATAAGAGATCCGATCATAGCGCGATAGATAGAAGGGCTAACAGCTTCTCCCTTCAAGTCTGGAGTAATTCCGTGATTAGTTGGCAATGGGGTACCGATGGGCGTTGCATCAGACATCTGGAACCGGCTCAAGATGTCACCAACATATTTAGTCTGATGGATGAATATCCCAGACTCCGTTTGTTGTACTTGTAGGCCCAAGAAGAAGGTCATTTCCCCCATAGCACTCATCTCGAATTTATCCTGCATAATGCGCTCGAATTCCCTACACAAGACATCATTAGTAGAACCAAAAATAATGTCATCAACGTATACCTGTACCAGAAGAAGATCTCCATCTTGTTCCTTGATGAAAAGAGTACAGTCGATAAGACCTCTACGAAAACCGTTCTCCAGCAGATAGTGTGATAAGGTTGCATACCAAGCTCGTGGTGCTTGATGAAGACCATAAAGAGCTTTGTTGAGCAACCAAACCCGATCGGGATGGATAGGATCTTCAAAACCTGGAGGCTGTTCGACATACACCTCTTCTTCAACCACACCATGTAAAAATGCACTTTTCACGTCCATCTGATAGACCTTGAATCCTTTGAAGGACGCATAGGCTAGAAAGATTCGAATTGCTTCGAGACGTGCAACAGGTGCATAGACTTCGTTGTAGTCGATTCCTTCAATCTGACGAAAACCTTGAACGACTAAACGAGCTTTGTTTCGGATAACAACTCCGCGGTCATCCTTTTTGCATTTGAAAACCCAACGGGTACCAATCTTCTTGTATCCAGCAGGTTTCTCTACGAGTTTCCAGACACCCAGCTTCTGGAATTGTTGCAGTTCTTCCTGCATTGCTTCAACCCAAGCATTATCTTTCAAGGCTTCTTTCCATGTTCTTGGTTCTTCTTGTGAGACATAACACGCGAAGGACCAATCGTTTTGTTGCCCGGATTCTCGAATAGCTGCATACAAGCCTGCATTGTTGTTGTTTCGCAACATGTTTCTTGTTTGAACGCCACTTTGCACATTTCCAATGATGTTTTGTTGAGGATGGGTATTATGAATCCTTGTTTCTGGATTATCTGGAACTGGAACATTTATACCCAGATTGTTGAGATTAAGATCAACAACCAATTCAAGACCCGGAATTGACGAAGAGGATGATGCAGTAGTCTCAGCTGTTCTATGTGTATCCACTGGAGGAGTACCCTCTGAAGTACCATGAACTGCTGTTGTAGGAGCTTCTTGATCTGCATCTAGAAATTCATCATCCTCTGAAGATTCGTTCAATTCGTTTGCATCATGAAAATCCTCATTGTTGAGAGTATTATTGTTCACCGAAGAAGATGGTTCTTGATTAACAAGAATCGGACGAACCACCGGTGAAACTGTTGCATTGTCACTCTCGAAAAACATCCTAGCCGCAGCATTTTCTTCAACGGCTTCAACATTGATCGAATTGAAGAAGTCATCATACTCAAACATCCAAGGTTGACCCGGATTTTTGACTGGCAAGGTGTGCCTTTGTACTCTGACCTCAGACCATTCCTCGACCCTTTTAGTCTCTAGATTCCAGACTCGTAAGTTAGGGGTGGCATACCCAAGAAAGTATCCGTCAATTGCTCTTGCCCCAAACTTTCCATTAGGATCGATGATCGTGCATGGAGCTCCAAACGGTTCGAGATAAGACAAATCTGGTTTCCGTTTTTGAAGAAGCTCAAAGCAGGTCTTGTTGTGCCTTTTGACTGTAAGGACTCTGTTCAATGTGTAACATGCAGAGGCCACAGCTTCAGTCCAGAATGGAATGGGCAACTGTGACTCTACCAACATTGTCCTAGCAGTCTCGATCAATGTGCGGTTCTT
This sequence comes from Helianthus annuus, assembly GCF_002127325.2. Lineage (NCBI taxonomy): Eukaryota > Viridiplantae > Streptophyta > Magnoliopsida > Asterales > Asteraceae > Helianthus > Helianthus annuus. Next base: position 44,812,019 of record NC_035445.2, on the reverse strand, counting down.
ACGTTCAGCGACACCATTCTGTTGAGGAGTATAAGCTGCACTAAACTCATGAAGAATACCTTTTGAAGTGCAGAACTCCGTCATGGAATGATTTTTAAATTCAGTACCATTGTCGCTACGTATCCGCCTAACCTTCAACTTATACAAATTCTCAATCTGAATGATCAAGTTTTTGATAATGCCAAAGGTTTCACTCTTGTGTGCCATGAACGCAACCCAAGAAAATCTTGAATAATCATCAGTAACCACGAGGCAGTATTGATCACCCCGAATACTCTTGTGCTTGACAGGACCGAACAAATCCATGTGCAAACGTTCAAGAGGAACTGCCACTGTGTTGATCTTCTTTGTAGGGTGCTTCTTCTTTGTTTGCTTTCCTTTCTGGCACGAAACACAGATGTCTTGAAGATGGAAATTTTTGAGGGGAACACCATTCACCAATTCATTTGAAACCAAATGATTCATTTTGCGTAAGTGAATGTGACCCATTCGTCTGTGCCAAGAGATAGTGTCTTTTTCTGTGGCTTTTGAAACGAAACAAGTTGCTTGTGCAGACGTAGTAATAGCCTGGCTCATGTCAAGGACGTACAAATCATTTATCCTTGGAGCCGACAAGAGAATCCATTCTTTTGGAATTTTGAAGCCGGGTTTCAGCACATAACATCCATTAGCATCAAAGTGTACTGAAAATTTCTTGTCACAAATTTGAGAAACACTAAGAAGATTGTGATCAAGTTGTTGCACAAAATTGATCTTGTCAAAGCTGACAATCCCGTTAGATATCATTCCTTCACCCGTTATGTATCTACCTTTATCTCCAGCAAAAGCAACATAACCTCCTCTAATAGATTTAACATCGTAGAGAAGCTTCATGTCGCCTGTCATGTGCCTGGATGCCCCACTATCAACAATCCAGTGACTACTGATAGTTCCTCCTGAAGCACCCTGCACATGAACTCAAATGAATTAGTTGGAGATGGGGACCCAAGCCATTGTGGTCTTGGGTCTTCCATTATCATCAATGACAATAACTTCTTGTCTTTGATGGTTAGTGAATTGTGATGGTCCCCCTGATTTGACAACCGTTTTTGGTTTCCAGCTCTGTTTTGTTTCATCAGTATTTTTCTTTAAAATTTTAACTTCTTTGTTGTTAGAAGTTTTTGAATTATCTGGTTTTACACAAACAGGTTGTTTTTGAACCACATCGGTTTTAATCGCTTTTTCAATTCTTTTGACCTGTTGGCGTTTCTGTTTCTTTTCCCTTTCTTTTTCAAGGCGGGGATCTTGTTTTGTGGAAACAGTTGGCTTACGGTCAGTCTTGCCACGGGGATCATCAACCTTTCCTTTCTGCTTATGAAGATATGGGCAGTTTCTAATAATGTGCCCAATGGTTCCACACTCAAAACATGATCTTCGTTCTACAAACCCCGAAGTATCATGTGATCGTCTAGCCGATGATGTTGAACTTTGTGAACCCGAGGTACTAGGTTTTGAACTACTTGGTTCATTTCTTTTCTCAACAATAGCTTTCTTGACAAAATCTAAGTTAGATTGATTTTCAAACTTTTCAATTTTGTCTGTTCCCGTCGATTTCACAAAGTTAACATTCTTCTTCTTCTTTTGGTTCGGCTTCTTGTTAGCTTGAGCCGGTGTTTTACCTTTGGGTTTGGTGTGATTTTGCTGTGTTGGTACTGTTGGCAGTTTCTTGTTACCAAACTGCTTTCGAATTTCAGCTTTTGGAATAGGAGGACACTGTGTAACTGTAACTTTAGGTCCTGCCTTTCCCAAGAACTTACTCGTCGAATTTTCAAAGACTTTGTAGATTAAGGATTGATTAACATTCTTAATGGGAAAATCTTTGTCTGAGTAAATTTTATCATCACCAACTAGAGTGTACAGCAAATTCACACTCTCCGGCTCTCCTGCAGATGAGGACTCAGTTGCAACAGTCTTAGCGGGTTGAACAGGGGGATCACATAGAATGTGATTCTCAAGAGGTATGTCCTCATTTTTGACTACCCCATCAGACTTTGCTGGGACAGTATCATCAGATTCATCATCAGACGAATCAGCATCCTCAATCACAACTGGAGGATCTTGATTCTGTTCAGCACTCACAAATGTATCTGCTGACACATCTGAATCTGAGGATACTTCCTTTTGGTATCCGAGTCCTGCAGCAAACTACTTAACATCCAGAGGCACAGAAGGTTCAAAGAAAACCCTGTCCTCTTCATCAGGCATGGCGTCATAATTATGTCTCACTGGTGGTGGACACTTCTTGTACCCTATGCATGTGACATCTCTCTTTTCCTTCTGAACGTCAATGATGTGATCTAACACATAGCTAGAACTCAAATAACTGTCTAGCTTGAGTTGGATCGCATCACTTTCGGTTTTCACACAAGCCATCTCTTTTTGCATACTCTCAAGGCGAGATATATACAAATTAATATCAGTTTGTTTTCTTGAAACCATTTTAGTCAGTTCAGTTTTATCCTTCTTTAACGTTTCAATTACTGACTTAAATTCTTTTTCATGGTTTTCATAAAACATGTTGGCTTCTGTGCATTTAGAGAGGTCCACAGTCAATTTCTGATTGTGGATGAATGTCACATCATATTTCTCTTGCAAAGCGTCATGCTTACTTTGCAAGTCACTCAAATTCTCATTCACAATAGTATGTTTGTCTTGCAAGTCAAACAAACTAGCTTGTAAAGCATCATGTTTGCCTTGCAACTCAGACATACTTTTCTCAAGATCAGCACATCTATCATGCAACCTAGCACATTCATCACAATTAACAGCAGTGGGTTCATCGACACATACCTGACTTGATGAACTGTCGACATTAGCCATAAAGGCTGAATGGAGAGAAGACGAAGTATAAGCAGCTTGATCCACCAGAATAGATCTTCTTTGAGTTTCTGCTGCAGCTTCCTCCAAGAGTTCATCAATATCTGCATCGATTGCTGCGTTCGATGTCTCACCCACATAGTCATCACCAGAATTGGATGATTCTTCATCAGCACTCCTGCTATAACCAGAAGAGTCTTCATCTTCAGACGATTCATCACCACTGGCAGAAGATTCTCCACCATTGGTGTGAACTAGCTCCTTCACAATCTGAGCAAAACATGCTGTTCCATCAGGAGCATCACCACCTAACTGGATTGACCAGTCACAACCTTCATCCACCTGAACTGCAAGTGCTCGGTTGGTTTGGTTGTTGACAGGCACCAATGTACGATCATTGTTTCTGTTCTGCTGATTGCCTTGGTTTCTGAAGGGGTTTTGATTCCCGTGCTGGGCTGGCTTTGTGCACTCCCTTTTGAAATGACCCCGTTCACCACAGTTGAAGCACTTAACAGCTTGCTTATCGAACCCATACTTGGTGTCTCGCTTGCTTTCCAAGCTGGTTCTGCCAGTACTTTCCATCCAATCCTTTGCTCTTCTCACAGCACTCGCAAAGGCCCACTTGATGTCCATCAAGTCCATCTCCTCTTTATCAATCTGCCTGTAATCTTCTTGTGTCAGATTAATGTTGCCAATCTGACCTTCTATCAACCCACAGTACGCGCTTACTACAGTGTTAAGCAGCTCCATGTGTTCCTTAGCTACTTCTACACTGATTTTAGAGAAGCTTGATGTGTCGAGCTGTACTGTACTTGACTTTGATTGTTGACCTGCAGCAGATGATGTTCCTCCATAACACGCATATTGTGGTTGTTGAGCAAGAGGAGGAGGAGGTGGTTGTATTGGATTTCCATACAGATCTGTGGTTGGAGGCGGCTTTACAGGAACTTGCACTGGATTGCCATACATATCCGTGCTTGTGACAAACGCTGTTTGAAGTGGAGCATGTGAACCGGCTTTTGCAGATGAAGAAGTGGAGGTGCCATAATACATCTCTGGATTCTGTGGCACTGCAACTCTCTTTGCCTTCAACGTTTCTTCCTGATCCTTGTTCTCCAGAAGCTGCACGAAATCGTTGATATTTGTAGTTCTCAACGTTCCGTTGTACTTCAAGATTTCCAGGAAGTTATTCCATTGAGGAGGCAATGCATCGGCAAACTTCTTTACCACCTCTGTTGGAGTCGTTGTGACTTCAAAGTTTGTCAGTTCAGTAAGCAGGTGATAGAAACGGCTTGTCATATCTCCCAAGGACTCCTTATCCATACATGTGAAGCCATCGAATTCTTTCTTCAGTAGATCTCGTCGTAGTTGACGTGTGGCTTCATTACCTACTCCTCTTGTCTTCAATGCATCCCACAGCTTCTTCGTAGTCTTGAAACTGACGAACTGATGATAAATATCCTTGCTCAGTGCTTGAGTGAGAATAGCGTATGCTTTCTTTTCTAAGTCATACGTCTTCTTTTGATCCTCAGGAAGATCGGCAAATGTAGCTGTCGAAGAAGCAGCAACCTCGATAGTTTGATCGAATTCCGTAGTGAACCGCAACCACAACTCTGTATTTTGACCAAGAATATATGTATGGAAACGATCAACCCATCCTGGATATTCATGAAGATGCATCAACTTTGGAGGCCTGTTCAAACTTCCGGTTTCACTTTCGCTTAGTAGAAGACTTTGAATACTCGGAGTTTGATTTGAAACAAACGCCCATTGACCAGCTGGAGTGGCATTTGTTTGTGACGATGTAGATACCGGAGATTCGGCCCATGATGGAGATTGACTAGTATTCATGTATTTTCCACTGTCTGGAGCCGGACTTCCCCACCAACTCGGATTCATGATAGATAAGCAAAATAAATGCTAAGTAAGAATGATCCGAAAGATAACACAACCAAAAGATCCTGGTCGAAAGATCTGAAATCACAGAAACTTGTTAGCAGTAACTGATCACAGTCGAAAGATCGATTTATTGTTCGAAGGATCAACAGTATTCGAAAGATTACTGTTGACTCTCGAACAATGACTTCGAAGGATTCAAGAGCTCGAAGGATTCCCTTTTGAAAGATCCTTATCTTTCGAGTTAACTCTTTATCTTTCGAATAACAGATCTCGAAAGATTCACCAATACGAAGGATCCTAATCTTTCGGACAATAATCTTTCGAAAAGATTCCTCTGTCGAAGGATATGTTTCAGACTTCGAAGGATGGGTCGAAGGATATAAATCTTTCGAGCCCTCCTTGATCGAAAGATATCGAAGGATGATCTTTCGATGTCGAAAGATATCTTTCGAGAGCTCTGACACAATCTGATCTGATGTGAAAGGTTGGTGAAAAGGTGACAGGGGTTGGTGAAGTTGCTTTCGGCAGAAGGGATGTTTCTGCACAACTTTTCACCAAACTTTTTGACTTTCAAAAATTATACCCAAAAAGGCAAAACCTTATCCTCAAGTTCAGTCACCGGAAACACACCGGAATACCACCGGAAAACACAAAGTTTTCTAAAAACCAATTTTTATGTTACCCAACCCAAACTTGAACACTCCCGGTTAGTTTAGACACGTTTTTTACTCAAAGAAAAAGCAAGAAACTTAGTAAAAACAGGTGCAAAACCAAGTGTTTCAACACACCAAAACTTGTAAAAACCCGGTTTTAAACAAGGTTAAGAGCCTTAGCTCTGATACCACTTGTAGGTCCCTTTTCGCGGAGGATTACGAACCTAAACCTTGTTATACAAACCTACTAGCGAGTGCGGAATCCAAGCTAGCAAGCAAACCGAGTTAGTAACAAGTAGAGAAACAAACACACAAAGATTCACCGATTAACACTAGTCGTATTAATGCAATGAGGGTTCGGTTACAAGCTCAATGTTTACAAATCTAACATGTAAACTCTCAAGTGTGTGTGTGTGTGAGTTCCGACAGAATGCTCTCAAGGAAGACTCTCTATCTCTCGGTGCAAATGACAGAACTAACTCACACTCAACACATGCATGGGTATATATACCCAGCTCAGCAGGTCTGCTCGAAGGATTCGACAGATGGTCCGAAGGATCATCTGTCGACCACATGTTACACGAAAGATCAGCATGGACCTCGAAGGATCATCCTTCGAGGTCTAATGGTCGAACCATGGTCGAACCATATCTTTCGATCACCTCGAAGGATCAGGTGTATCCTTCGAGGCTATCCTTCGATCAGAACATCTTTCAAATATTGTCCAAGTCAGACCGGAGGATGGTTGACTTGGTCAACTTACAACACAAAACAGGACATCGTTTATATCAGACCGAATACAGACAAAGTACAGACACAAGTGCACCAACAGTTATACCTTTGATTCGGTTATTGTCGGTTTTGCCCTTTTGGCCTATAAAATGAGTTTTACAAATCATTTTGATACCAAACCTTTTTCTACTGATCTCATATGATAAATAAAATATTTTAAGCCTTATGGAATAATAAAAATACCAGCTTTTCTTATAAAACTCGAAAATCGCTTAAAACCGCATTTTTACGCGTTCTAAACGTATAGTATGTATTAAAACTATTTTAAATATATAAGACTTGATACCTACTGATATTTTTAGTAAATTTTTATATTTTAACAGTGAGCAAAAGTTTTAAACTCAGATTTCCAGTTTCGACCTTTTAAGCTTATGTGAAATTACCAAAATGCCCCTACGGTGCATAGTTTAGTTATAAATGATAAATTTCACATATATGTAATACCCTACTGTTACAACTTATTAAATTAAGTATTTTTACTGATTATATCAGCCCTGTAACTCAGATTAATATTTAAACTCTTTTATAACCTTTAAAATGACCAAAATGCCCCTACGAGGCATAGTTTGAATCGTTTGGGGCATAATAGAAGATATCTTACTGATATCACAACATATTTAAGGCATATTAACTTAGGAAACCTGTATATGACTCTTATGGTTACCCGTTACGCATTTTTCGCATTCGGTTCGGTTTATGTAACTAGTTTGCATAAATTGACCGAAACGGGTCAAACCTTATCATTTTTGTCTCAAAATCCAGAATGTGTTTAGCTTACCCATATTATACAAGTCTTCAAACTTGTCAGTATAAATCACATTCTATTCCGGTCTTCTCTTAATCATGCGTTTAAACCGCATATCATCCTTTAAAACTAACGGGTTTAAGTTTAGGCTTAATTAAAGACCCGTTAGGAATCTAATAGGTTATTAAAAACCTTCGTTCCAGATTAGGAGACCCGGTAAAAGCTACTTGCACTTGGTGTTTGTGAATTGTACTTGGTCAGGAAAATACTCTTAATTTATTTTCCCTTATACGGGCTTGGGGTATGGTATATAAAATATCGCTTGGTCGGGCATTGAATTTTTAATCATATGAAGGTTAATTTATTGAAATGACCCGTTTAAATTGTTTTGTTGCTTAAAGCCTTTGGGGGGTTAATGACCATGCCCCGGATATCCTTGGCATCATTCATAGAAATGGCCACGACCTTAGCACGGGGTGTAGGCATACACCCGCCAGTGCATTTATAAATAAAAAGATATAACCGCCGGTTTTGAGAATAACTCGTCGCGGGACTATATCATGTGGTGTGTCTATTAATCTTTAACCCGGTGTCAAACCGGGCTACTGAACGTATAAGAAACATGTAAATTCTTTTACAAGTTTATATATAAATAATTATCCCAAGTTATAAAAAGTTTTGTGCCATGTGCATTCAAATCAATTTTCTTAAACATTTTCAAAATGAGTCAGTTAATTGTATTTACCAGTGTAAACTAACGTATTTTCCCAAAAAGGCTAAGTGCAGGTACTAATCGGAATAGGCTGGCCTCTCCTTGCATCAAATAAAAGTCTTGCAAGCTTAGATGCCTTTAAAGTATCTTGAACAATGTTTCCTTTTTATTTGATCCGCCTGTGGATATTTTTCAGCCATTTTGTAATACTTGATATTACATTTTTTTTCGGTTGAAATATATCTATCTTTTGCTTCCGTTGTGCATTTAAAATTGTGTTGTTTGACTATGATGATATCAACTACGTCACGATACTCCCCATCGGGCCCACCAGTAATACGTAGAAATATCAGGGTGTGACAATCCCTATAAATCAGTTAGTAATGAAAACTAGGGTTTTATCCCAATATACTTATTTATATAAAATGTGGTGTTTTACTCTGATAAAATATTTCCTAACTACGGTCCTGATGTAATTTCCGCTGCCAAATTGATAAACACCGATACGATAAATACTGATTCTCGCGGCCGCCCGTTCCCGGGACAGATAAGCGGCGGGGGTTGCGACATACACATTTAGGTTGCACAGTCGTGATCATTCAAGAGTTCCATCCAGCGACGTCGTTGCATGTTTAGCTCTTCCGGACCAAAGATATGCTGGAGGCCCTTGTGATCGGTCTAAATAGTGCATTCAGTACCGTCCAAGCAATGCCTCCAAACTTAAATTCCAAAGGCCATGGCTTTCACCCCAGGTGGTGAGTCGTGAAATTATTCTCGGGAACCTTCAACCGCTGAGGAGCGTAAAACTGGAAAGCTAAAAATCACTTGTACCGTTGAGTAAGGACCGCATTCAGTGCATCGTAGAGTTTGGTTCCAAAATCTGGGAAGGCGTTCTCCTGTTTTTGTCCTCCACAAATACACAGTACCCTGCTGTGTTAAAGCGATAAAAGCTGTGCGATCTTCGAAAACCCATGGTGAATCTACGACGATTCATAGCGAGACCAAGAAATTGTCACACCTCCGAAGGACTCTTTGGTGCCGATAAATTTCCAATAGAATGGATCTTAGTAGAAACCGCATATATTCCCAATTCATTGACTAAGAGACCAAGAAAGTTTACTTCTCGAATCCAAAAACCACACTCAGAAAGACTCCTCATGGAGTTGCTCCTCCCTCAGGGGCTCCATGTTATGATACAAGTGCTGCTCATGGTGTTCCTTTCTTTAGAAGGAAAGATTCAAACGTCCTCAGTACGCATGGTTTGCAAATTCAGCGAGATGAGGTTGGCACGTACGATTTATGTGTTCCATGAGGTTGCTGGTGTGTTGGGTAACTATAAACAGAAAAACTGTAGTGGCCGTGTTGCGTTCAAAATGTTGTTTCAGAAACATCCTCTTCTTAGACTTCCATCTAATGATTGCCCGATCCTGAGTCGATTTCTGAGTAGAAGCTTAACCCTTGCAGCTGGTCAAGAAGGTTGTCGATGCAAGGTAAAGGGTGACGGTTCCCAACTGTCACCTTGCTGAGTCTAAGGTAATCGATATACGTATGAAAGGACTCGTTCTTCTATTCCACAAACAGAGCTCGAGCTCCCCAAAGCAAGGGGCGAGATATGTTAACACCCTTGTCCAGTAGTTCCTGAAGTTGATTAAACGGTTCTTGCACCCTTCCTGATGCAAGACGATAAGGGGTACTATAAATCAGAGTTGCTTCTGTCGGGATACAAATCGATAGATCTTCACTCTTCCTCTCCTCCAGCTGAGCACCTATATCTAGTGATAGGATATCAGGATAGCTGAAACGCTTCTCGGTTTCCTTTGTCGAAGGGGTACTGACAATCAGTGAATCTCCACCAGGGGGGGTATTCTTGTGATTCTGTCTTTACGAGAGTTTCTGCTCGATGCTTGGACAACTAGTCCCTACCAACATCCATATCAAAGCTTCCAAAAGTAACAGGAACAGAGTCGATGTCGATCACTGAATCTGAAATATCAAGTTGCACCCTAGGTGAACGAGCGAGGCTTGAATTTGACCTGCCAGCAGCAAAATCTTGCAACGTGCTTGCTCTCATGAAGTATCGGGGTCGAACATAACAGAAGTGAAGGGGTTAATCATAAGACGTATAGATCACTATGTTGTTGTCACACTTGAAGGCCCTTCTACGAGCACCACTTCCATCGTCGTTGTCATTGTTACGGGAATTCCCAATACTGTTGTGATTCTCGTGGTTGTTAACGTTGTGTCTTAACAGTGGCCAATCCTTATTGAAGTCACCTTCATTTCCATACTATATGCTACGATTTCGAGTACCTTGATGTCGCCGTGATTGTTGCCTCTAATGTCGTTGCTTGTAACGAAGCCCTGCGATCTTTCACCAAAAGGGTCCATCTTTTCACATTCCGTGTCACTTCCTAAGGCACTACCCATTGTGCTAGCAGTTACACATTCCACATTATAGTCAATTGTCGTCGCTTATGTCCCGATTGATTCGTAAGAGTTGGCTTCCAGAAGTCGCTGACTAGGGTTAAGGACTCGATTGAAGTCAATTTGCTGGTGTTCATTGCCGGTAATCAGGGTCGTCCTAATACTGAGGTCGGTAAGGTACTACGCTTATCCTCTTGCCCATTGATCTTGCAAGTTGATTGAGTAATACACGGTATGTTGTTAGAGGATTGCAGGGATAACCATACTTCGGGATCTGAGGCGTCAATCCGTTGGGTTCAAGTAAACGAGAAAAGTAAGAAAAGTATATGCCAAATCATTCGACACTTCGACTCCCAACTCAGAGGAATTCGTACTAGCAACTAATCATTCTTACACGGTTTGCTAGACGTTCAGATACGGGTTCAGGTAGCGCTTAATATCATCGAGCTTTGTAAGGATTCAGGGGGAAGTGAAAAGATCACAATCGAATAGGAGGCAATCATCGCTATGCCTCCTATAGATTTGTTGTGTTTCTCATTAGATTGAATAATGGAACAGAACCCCTTTTACACTTGTTAAGCCTCACTGGGACTCACATGCACCCCACATTCTTATTATGTGTGCACCCACAATAATACTGTGATATGTATGCCCATCTCAGTTCCTCCCAACTGATGTCCAATGGTTCCTCAAACTCAAATGTTAAACGGAGGTTGTCGAAATGACAAGATCACAGAAATCCAAGGACTACAATACACTAACAAAGCATCATAATGTAAGCAAGCAATTCATGTAATTATGCTATAGTGATGAGTGTGTGTCCGTATGCTACATCATAAACAAGTGTGTACTGGTCATATAATGTGTGTAGCAGGTGAAAAAGACAAACCTTGCAATCTGGAGCTGAGTGTCATGGTCGTATTCACGTATTCAGAACTGTTCGATTATAGTCTGGTTTTATAAAACATTCTTAAAACCAAGTTCACTAGAACCAGTGGCTCTGATACCAATCTGTCACACCCCAAAAAATACCCCATGCGGAAACCCTCGCGAGGCGTGTGACGTACCAGGATCTAGCCACCAATCATATTGAACTCATGCAAGACATAAATTAGGAACTTTCATTCATTAAAACAAAGTGCTACATTACATGAAGTATAACTCAGTGTGTTCCGCGGAAGCATAAATTGTCTGTTACGTATTTTGTAAACTCGGTGTACGGTGTTTATTAAACTCGTCTCGTGTTTCCATGTATCACGACCCATGACCACTCCAGCCTCCCAGACAGCAAGTTCCACATCCACACTTATCTATAACCTACGAGCATGCAAACAAGTGTATCAGACAACGTTGGTTAGTTCACAGTTTTACGAAAACGTTTGGTTACCAAGTGTTTAATCCAGTTTAATAACAATTCCGAAAGTAATGTTGATAATAACTCGAGTACCGTACAAGATGGCTCCAGATTGTTTTGCCCGTCCCCAATGCCCCATATCTAAGCATTGGTCATGATTAAGGTCATTAGTTCACGCCCGTCCTCTCAGGTACGGTGTGAGGTTGCCAAGCCTAATAGCGCTATCAACTAATACCCTGTTACCTCTCAGGTAACTATTCGGTATAAGATGGGACTTAAGGTGACAGGAAATGAGTGTATTATCCAACATCCCAGTTTTTACCCAGAAAAGACTTATTCCTCTCAGGAATACCCAATTGATTGTACCACCCACTGGGATACATGCTCAAGAGAAATGAACTCACCTTAGACTGCTCGGTATGTTACGTTACATTACCCGTTCCAAGTTGGTCAACCAAAACCTACCGAGGTTACCAAAGATGATCAGTTTTGTAAACACATATCCAACTCACGTATTCAGCAAATCACATGTAACACCATTGTCACATAACACATAGCAAACGCTTAGATTTTATACACGTTCATAACACAAGTTCACATTCCAAACAGTAGTTACCAATAAGACCAGTTTCATAATCAATTAAGTCACGTATTTTCACCGCTTGCATTCATAGCAAAGATCACCGTGTATCACATAGCAATTACTCATTCACATAAAAGTCCACATCCCATGTGCATAACGCATAATAACATTTAACAGGTAAGTTTGCTACTCACACGCCCAACTAGGTTCTTCGTTCATATATACTATTATTAACATGCATCGATGGAACATTATCATCCTCATACAACTTGTAATTTGCTTAAAGCCTTACTGTTTAAAATGTTCTGTTTGTTTGTTCACGTGCAGCATCTCCACGAAGAACCAGTTCTTCGTGGGATGCTCTGATGGCGAAATACCCTAGTGGCGAAGGACCATTCTTCGTCGAGCATGAGTACGGAGAAGAACCCTAGTGGCGAAGGACCACTCTTCGTCGAGCATGAGTACCGCGAAGAATCCTAGTGGCGAAGGATCATTCTTCGTCGAACGTGAGTACGACGAAGAATCCTAGTGGCGAAGGATCATTCTTCGTCGAGCATATCAACAGATGGTTATGATTTCCTTTTTAATGGCCCTTGATTCTCGTAATAACAGTTATCAAATTATGGCAGATCTACATCAGACTGATCAACATCTTTTAACAGCAATTGTACACGTTCATACCAATCTCCTAATTGTAACCGTTCACATGAACACCAATCATAACAGTCATTGATCGAAATCATCAACTCATCATAGCACTATCCAGATTTACGCATAACTATTCCAACATAACCCCATATCGAATACAATATTATGGATACACATGATCAAATCGTCGATGATCAAACGACATGATTTAGCGTTTATCAACTAGAATTTAACATCACAATAATCATCAAATATACGTCTAAATCAATCATACAGTTTGTCATGACCACATAATCACAGAACTCGATTCAACCATATTCAACATAACAATACAACAACCTAATATATATATATATATATATATATATATATATATATATATATATATTCAATCAGTTAACATGCTTGGCCAAGAATCACAAGAAAATCTAAACAAACTAGGTAAGACTACTAACCACAAGATTATAAAAAACGCATTGGAGCGAGTGGAGTGTTGTTCTTCGAATGGTCTTGGTGCCGTCATCTACTCCACAAAGGTCTAGGGTTTGCAATTGTTTAGAAAGAGGGTGTGTGCCCCTCTATATGCATTTACGTACACAAAAGGAGAACATGGGCTTGGGGCTCGGTTTGGGCTTTGCTTCGGGCTCAAAGGTACTGGGTCGAGAACCACTTAACCAGGTGTGTGATCCTTTAAGTAGTGTGCGACTCGGCGAGATGTGCGACAGAACTTGCGGGAATCCATACGATAACTTACATTATGCTAATAAATAACACCTCAACTGATTAATCTACTAGTAGCATAACACAGGTTACATCAAAATACGAGATGTGAAAAGGAAACCAATATAAGAGAATGGCTTCTAAAATACGAGTTGTCACAATACAGGCCTCCTACACTATACAGCTTAAAAACATGCGTGATTTATAACACAATGATTTCAAAATACTAATTATCAAATAATGATACACGATCAAAATACAAAACCTCAGACAACAATAATTACATTGATGTATAGCAAATTAAAACTTTTAATTGACAACTTACTGGTCTGCTCGTCTATTAAAACGTGGTTGTCTGATGTCGGATTCCTCAATGCTCAACAGCATCATGAACGACATGGACTTCAGCATCTTCAATTTCAATATCATCTGTGTTTGGTGCGTTACTGCTCTGTGGATCCATTTCAAACAATAAGTGATCGTAACCCTAATCGCACACCTATAACCGCTAATTTGATACTTTGAAAGCTGGAAAATATTTGAAACTGATTCGAATCGTAATTACCGGGATGTAGGGGATAACGAACTTGCGAAGTTCTCTTGATGTTAGTAAATGTCTGAATTACCCTGCATCAATAATGATAAATGTCTAATTTGCCCTTAATGAGAAATCTTAATCCGGGCCACGCGTCTAAATCTTCTTGTCGCGTACATGAAGTATGATAATAGGTTTGTACATTACACTTCCTCTCTCTCTCTCTCTCTCTCTCTCTCTATATATATATATATATATAGATATTTTATTAAAATTTAATTATATATACTTGTTATCTGACTATGGATAATTATTTAAGTCTACAATGATCTATTTCTTAAGTATCCAAATAACTAAAGAAAAAATTATACCGTTGGTTCTTCTGGTTTCTGCCAAATTTCAATGTTCAGTACTAATAGTTTTTTGTTATAAAATTAGGTATTAATGTTGTAATTTGTTACAATGTTGAGTACTAAGGCCAAATCTTGTCACAGTGTTAAGTACCAAGGGCAAACCTTTTTAACTTTTTTTTTTTTAAATCTTACTAATATGACTAAAATGTCATTTAATATCTAGAGAGTCTATTTTTTAATTAATTATATTTGACTAAAATAATTTAAAGTTTTATTTATGTTTACATTTTTATATTTTATTTATATTTTCTTATAATATTAGATGGATTTGAAGTTTATTATTTATAACTTTGAGTTTATATATAATAATATGCTAGTAAAATAAACTTTTTAGCTTAATCTAAATAATATTATATATAAACTCAATGTTTATAAATAATAAACTTCAAATCCATATAATTTTATAAAAAAATATAAATAAAACAAAAAATATAAAAAATATAAATATAAATAAAACTTTAAATTATTTTAGTCAAATATAATTATTTAAAAAATAGACTCTCTAGTTATTAAAGGCCATTTTAGTCATTTTAGTAAGACTTAACAAAAAAAGTTAACAAGGTTTGGCCTTAGTACTTAACATTGTGACAAATTAGAAAGTTAATACCTGATTTTGCAACAAAAAACTATTAGTACCTGCATTGAAATTTGGGAGAAACCACAAAGACCAACGGTGTAATTTTTTACATAACTAAATAAACTTATATTTTTAACATTAAAAACTTTTAAGCCTCCAAATATCAGAAAGTTCAAAATTGTATTCATTAAGATAAGATATTAAAATAAGAATAATGAGAATAATTGTTTTTATAAGTGATTTTTTTCTATATATATATAATGTTGTTAATTGGATGATTTGAATAGTAAAAATACAATATATTAAATAATAAAAAAAGGGTTATTGGATTTTATCACCTTTAACTATTGGTTATTGGTCACTACCACCCCCAACTATCACTTTGACGCCCGTCATCCCCAACTTAACACTTAGTACGTTTCTGTCACCATGTCGTTAACTGATCACTAACTTGTGATCCTGTTACTATACATCTGGGGTGTCCTAAGATCCCTAAAACCTTCCTAGGATCCCTATGACACCCACAAAAGTATAGTAACGGGTTCTAAAGTTAGTGATCAGTTAACGATATGGTTACAGAACACACTAAGTGTTAAGTTGAGGGTGACATATGTCAAAGTGATAGTTGGAGGTGGCAGCGGCTAATAGCCAATAGTTTGTGGTGATAACATCTAATAACCCTAATAAAAAATAGGTGGCATTAATATAATCAAAGTTATCGTTCTTAATTATTTGTATCTATTTATTTATCTATTATCGTATGTATTTATATATCTATAATCACAATTTAAGTTAACTTAATTGTGACATAATGATATTTAAAAAAACTGAATACATTTTAATTGAATTGACATTTCTCAATCACATAAAAAAATTAATATCTATATATTATCTTAATAAAATATATAACTTTTACATCAAAGTACATTTTTATACGTTTATACGTGTTAAGAATTTACATAATAGAATATATAACTATTACATCAAAGTATATTTTTATACGTTTATACGTGTTAAGAAATTACATATTAGTTGGTATTCAAAATATATGATTCAAGTAGTCAAGTCGAAAAAAAGATAGTCGAATCATATTTTTTTAACCTGTGTCGTCATGCAAATATAACTTTTTTATTACTAAATATATTATATTATATTATATTATATTTATTTAAGTAGTGTAACACACCATATTCTCACGAAGTAGTAGATAAACATTAATTTAAATAAGAAACTAATTATTATTGCTAAACGGATAAATTTTTATCGCACTTTTGACAAATGATTATTATATATTGCTAAATACATTGTAACATTAATACAATACTGATTTAACTTTTTTTTAATGGTGAATTTCATTAAACAAATCAAGCGGAAATCTCTAAGATGGAGAAACCGTGGACAATAACAATTACATCAAAGTGAAATTAAAATTACACCAATCTCTCCATTCTATCGAACCCCCTTTATATCTACTTTTAAACCAAAGGAAACCCAACGACTTAACATCTGAAACAATTTGCGCCACATTCGTGTCTTTGTTTGTGAAGATCTTCTTATTCCTAGCTTTCCAAACTCGCCAACAAACCAAAATAATAACCCTATATAAAATATCTTTCTTCACATTCGACCCCCCCCCCACCACATAATTAGCAATATGCAACACATCTTTAGTCGAAAACACATATATCGGAGGTATCTTACACCACGATACTATGGCGCTCCAAACTCCATCAATTAGACGACAAGCCGAGAATAAATGGTCTGAAGTCTCTTCCGATTCACCACACAAAGCACATAAGTCATCGCCAACCCTTATATTCATTGGCGGAGCCACACTTTGAACAACGGTGTCACCCGACACCATTGAATTTTGTGTAGCAAATACAACTTATAATAGGAAAAATTCGAACGACACCATTGTTTTTACGAGCGACACCATTGTATTTTTACAAACAACACCATTGTTTTGTTTTCTTCTAAAAGAATTAGATAATAAACAAATTTATAGTTCAAAAATTAAGCCCACTTACTTGAATTTAATTAGTATACTTTAAATCTTTAGAGGTCCATGCTTAATTTTTTTCTAATCTAGTAAGCATTATATGCTCATGTCTAATTGGTTTTGTATCAATTGTTTAACCTAACCGGAACTAGATGTTTGATGATCATCTGAATGATTCGACCCGACTAGATCTGAACCGATCCAAAAAGTTCGACTCTGGGTTACTATAAATCAGGGTATCCATGAAAAATGACACCATTAGAAAAAGTTTCTGGCTCCGCCACTGCTTATATTCCTTCGACGAAGAGCTTCTTGTGTCGGGATTCTGTCCATACTCGCCCTCCAATACTGATTTAACTATATATGCTTCACAACAAGTGGCTACAAAATAAATGTAAACCGATGATTTATTATATGTGGATATATGAAAATGAAACATAAATATCAGCTAAACAACTTGCTAACTAGTGGGAGTCATTTTCACATTAAGCAGCTGTATCTTTTACACTTTTAAACGCTAACGCATGCTATTTTGACTCTATGCTCTCCTCTTCTCCATCAATTTCACCTTTGGTAATGTATTTATCCCTATAATTATAATTCTTTTATCAGTTAACTAGACGAAAATTCGACAACCTTCTGAAAAGAATAATTCATCGGACTGTTTGGTAACTTCTGAATAGGTAAGTGCTAAACTAGTAAGAAATCATAATCATTAAAAGTCAGTATAATATCTAACTATTTAGAGGCAAATGTGTGACCAATTTAGGTAAGAGGTCTTAACCATTCCAACTCAGTATAATGATTTTCTTTTTGAACGGTAAATTTTATTAGAAAACGCAACCAACAACAACAAACAACAACTTACAAGAAATCAAAGGCAAGCCAATTGGCCCATTCTACCGAATACAAATTAGCTCTATTTTTTATCCACAGATAACTCGTAGCCTTTATGTCCGCTAAAAGCCTCGTAATATCGATCCTTCGGCTTGAGAAGACAACCTCGTTGCGGAGTTTCCAAATGATCCAACATGATATCAACAAAATAGCTTGTGTCATCTTCTTCTTTGGTTGTTGCCCAGTTATAGTATTGTGCAACCCGAGTAGATCACAGGCAGTGAAAGCATAAGCGGGTGGGATTGAAAGCCAAGTCGAGACCATCTGCCATACAATTGAGCTAACGAGACAGGATGTAAACAGGTGGTCCACCGTCTCAACTCAGTATAATGATTAACCATTCAGAAACAAATGTCTGAACCATTCAGACATCTACTCGCGAAACAAACAATTTGAACCATTAAATGCTAAACTAGTAAGGGGTCTAAACCATTAAGAGCTAAAACAAACAACCACTTAGACTTAGTTAACACAGTGACCGTCCAAGAGTTAACACTTCGTCCATTATACTCTTATTGTTTATTAATACATACATAGCTTGAAAATGGTACATATTATTTGACTATGTATGTCACGCTCGATAGCACATCCTCTTTTGTCACGCTCAAACAAAAGATTCGGCTTTCATGAGAAGTGGCAATTTACTAAAGCGTCAATTAAGGTGATTTGTTATATTAGCACTCATCGGTCACATTATATTTTTATATAACATCTTCGGAATATGACACCGTTTTAAAAGAAAACAGGTTATACTGTTTGATTTACCGGTCTACAAAGAACTAGAATTCTTTATCTTGGTAAAAAGTAGTAAACAATTTGTGTTCATACATAACGATGTATCTAACTTTTCTTTTACAACTACCGTACAATAGATTTTTTTTGGTCTCCTTTGAGTCCTTGGTCCATACAATTATAGCCAGGTCGGTTTTAGTCACCAAATTTTTCTTTTTCTAGAGCATGAATATTACACCTGTACAAATATATGCCATATATAAATTTTTAATATCTTGCACATGAATTTGTTGCATCTCTTTAACGCTAGATTTTAATTATGCATTGAATATCTACATCAGTTTGATTTCAAAAATAATATTATTTAAAATTATACTTATATCAAATTCGTCTAAGTTCTGATATATACAGTAGATTTAATAGTTGAAATATTAGAAACAGGTGGTCATTTTTTTATTAGTTGTGTCTTTTTTCCTCGATGGTATTGTGTTATATTTTTACCGTATTGTGTTATATTTTGTGAATTATTGTGCATATATTTTGTGATCTATTGTGTCTTTGTACAGTTCTTAAATTTAGAAGACTTTATATGATAACTATACTCATATATAAGGGAAAGGTTCAAATACACATTCTTGTAAAAATAGGAAGTTGTAGGAATGGTATCAAACGAATTTCGATTGAGCTCATTCTAGGGGCATTGGAACCGTCTCATTGAGCTCTACGATCTTAGATTTTAGGTGTTCGCTTTTGGATTTTTACCTTGTAGATTTTAGAATTTTTGTTTAGAACATTGTGTCTTTTTATTTGGCATTGTGTATTTTTTTTTATTTGCATCATTGTGTTTTTTTCCCTCGATATTGTGTCATATTTCTAGGTATTGTATTATATTTTGCAATCCATTGTATTATATTTTGGAATCTATTATATCTTTATACACTTCTTAGATTTAGAACAATTTGTAGGATAACTTTATATCAATGTATACACACTTGAATATTTAGTTTCATATTCATTTGATTACTCGAAATTATTTAACTGAATATTTAATATTAAGTGATGAACACATGTAAATTAAAAAAATCATATTAATTGTTAAAAATACTGTCCCTGAGGTTTCTTAATTATGCATTTTGTATAAATTAAGTTTATTTTTATATGATGGTATGATAGGATACAAAAAAAATATAAATTAAAAAATAAAATAAAATATATTTGAAATATTAAACGTTTACATTTTAAATTTAAATTTTGTATTTTGAGGTGGTTGACACAATTTTTTTGGTTTGATGCTTAGTCTAATTTGAACACCCAAAAGTATGCTATTTACTTATTAGATTGTTGTGGAGAATAGCTGTATCTTGGAATGTTCCCACTTATTCCACAATTTTTATTTTACAAAAATATATTAATTAATTTTAATTAAAAATAAGAAAATATAGGGACTGAGGGCTACTATATATACAGCTTCACATATGACCACAATGAGTTGTGTTTCTTCTTCTTTCCTTTTTTTTTCTCATTGACCTTCTTGTCTCCTTCTTTTATCAAGCCTGTAACACATTGATTGTACTTGTTGAATGCTAAAGGTACAACTAGTTTATGCACATTTAATGATGAATGTACATACATCTCTAGGTCTCATATGATCAGGTGTTGTAGGCTGCATCATGTCATGTGTTGTTGTTATGTTGTTAAACTTGATGATTCAGACTTATTGTTTCGCGAACAAATGTCAGAATTTGCCTCTAAATGGTTAAGTATTATACGGAGTCTGAATGGTTAAAGACCTATAATCTGAATTGATCAGAGATTTGTCTCTGAACGGTTAAACATTATACTGGCTCTTAATTGTTCAGACATCTGGTTCAGCACTTAACCATTCAAAAGTTACCACTTAATGATATTATAAAGTATGGATTATTTATTTTAACAAATCTTGTTTTGTTTTGTAGTAGGAAATGGCCCAGAATCTTGGAATGAAGAAAGAAGTAATCCCATCATTAATTAGATCTATTGAAGATAATGAAGTTGTGGGATTTGATGATAATGTTATGAAGCATTGTGTGTTAGATGTTGAACTTATGGTATGTTTAATTAATTAATCTCTTGTTTGAATTGATTAATTGTTTAGTGGTTATGACTTATGACTTATGAAAATTTGATTAATTTTTGTTTTAAAATTTTGTTAGGATTCTGGAGAGAACAAAATCGAACCCGAAATCTCGAATGATAGTTTGCACCACCATCGAACGCCATCGATATCCATCAGTATGCCATCGTCTCCGATGGAAGGCCAAAACCCGAAAAGAGTTGCATTCAACGTTGAACTCGTTGGCAAGAACGAACCCGAACCTGAACCCGAACCACCCACGGTTTCAACCACTAAATTCCATTCCCAGCCCATGCCGACTGGGGTCGGTTTTGAAGAAGCAGTAGCCGTGGGAAAATTCCCAAAGCCGCTCGTGAGAAACCCGAGAATTGATAATCTAAAAGACGAAAGATTCACCTCGTTCAAAACATGGTCCGGTAAACTCGAGAGGCAACTCTCGACTTTACGAGGAAAACCACCTAGCGAACCACCGGTTAGCACCCCTCGTGAGAACGTGCCGGTTGATCGGTATTTCGATGCGTTAGAAGGACCCGAGTTGGATATTCTTAGGGTATGCACTATTATCCCTCTAACCCGAAAGTTTATTTTATTATTTTTATAAGTGGGATTTTACTGAGTACGTCTATTCTTTTTTTTTTTTCCCTTTTCTGTCTGACTTGCTGACAATTTACCGACTGATTTTTAACAGCCATCGGAGGAAATAATTCTACCCGAAGACAAAAAATGGCCATTTCTTCTGCGGTATCCGATCTCATCATTTGGTATATGTCTCGGCGTAAGTAGTCAGGCGATCATGTGGAAGAACTTAGCGTTAACCGAGTCGACACATTTCCTTCACGTAAGCCCGAATGTGAACCTGGTTCTATGGTGTATTTCAGTGGTTCTTTTCGCGGTCGTGGCAGCGGCTTACCTACTAAAAATAATCCTCTACTTTGAAGCGGTTCGTCGCGAATACTACCATCCGATTCGAGTAAACTTCTTTTTCGCTCCGTGGATCGCATTACTTTTTTTGGCGATTGGAGTTCCAGCAAAGGTGACCACAGAACTACCGCATTTCCTATGGTATGTTCTTATGACACCCATATTCATCCTAGAGCTCAAGATTTACGGACAGTGGATGTCCGGTGGGCAGAGGCGGTTATCGAAGGTGGCGAACCCGTCTAACCATTTATCGGTTGTTGGAAACTTCGTCGGGGCTTTGTTGGGTGCCTCGATGGGGTTGAAGGAAGGTCCGATCTTCTTCTTTGCGGTCGGAATGGCTCACTATACCGTGCTGTTCGTTACACTCTATCAACGACTTCCTACCAATGAGACTTTGCCGAAAGAACTTCATCCGGTTATTTTCCTGTTTGTCGCCGCCCCGAGTGTTGCTTCAATGGCCTGGGCGCGGATTAACGACTCGTTTGATTACGGGTCTCGAATCGCTTACTTCATAGCCATGTTCCTTTATTTCTCACTGGTACGTTAAAAATATTGCCAGTAAAATTTTTTTATTAGAGAGAATATAGTAGTTAAAATATTTTTATTAGAGAGAATATATTAGTTAAAGTATATTTTTACGTGGTTTTTATTATTCTATAATTTTAAATCTAATTTATTAGAGAGAATATATTAGTTAAATTTTATTTTTACGTGGTTTTTATTATTTATAGGCAGTACGAGTGAATTTCTTTAGAGGATTCAAGTTCTCGTTGGCGTGGTGGGCGTACACTTTTCCAATGACTGGAGCCGCAATAGCGACGATCAGATACACGAGCGAAGTGTCAAACATCGTGACTAAACTCTTATCGGTTGGGCTTACGACGATTGCCACCCTAACTGTTTTCGGCTTACTTGTAACAACAATTCTGCATGCTTTTGTGATGCGCGATCTCTTCCCGAACGACATCGCCATCGCCATCAGCGATAGGAAGCCGAAAACGGTTCGGAAATGGTTCCATAGGAGGGCTGGCAGCTCGGAGAAAGACATTGAACATTACCTTAAATATGTGACTTCAAACGAGAAAGATGTTGTTGAGGCTTCAGTAACAGACAAAGATGTTGAAAGTCAAACTCCATTGCCTTGAATTGAAATATTATTGATTTATTGTTTAAGTGACCGTACGTACAATAGAGGAACATGGGCTTATGGGCTTCCATTTTCCGATGATGTTGGATGTTTAGTGTGAATGGAACATTTTACGAGGAGAACAATAATGTTGTTGAGTTGTAAATTTTTTGTGATGATGATTATGTTATGATTATTGAATTGGTATGTTTAAATTCTATTCAATACGCTCATTTTTCTTGGGGCGTGATGGAGCAATTTTTTGTGATGGATAGCGCTCGTCACATCATAACAGGCGGCGCTATGGGGTGGGTTTTGGATAAAAGCGTTATCTGCGTAGCGGCATGAAGGTTGTTCAAAGTTTTTGGTTTATACACATTTGGTCCCTGTAAATCGGAGAAGAAGACAGAGGAGGCGGTATTGGTTTGTTTTTTGCCGGAAAGTCAGCCGGAAAATCAGAGAAGAAGACAGGAGGCGGTATTTGATTTTGAAAGTTTTTGGTTTACACACATTTGGTCCCTACATTTTCTCAAATATCTAAAATTGGTTTTTAAAACTTGTTTTTTCTCTTATTTATAACTTTAAAAATATGGCAGTTTTAGTACTTGTAAAATAACTTTATGTAAACTTATTTTATTTAATGTTTTTTATTTAATTTAATGGTTTTTAATTTAAAAAAGTTAGAAATTAATTAAAAAATTGAAAATTAATTAATTGAGTAATGATGAGGTATGGGCTTTATGACTACGGGCTCTAGTGATATAACGTCCCATAAACCCCTGTGTGACGTGGCACGACACGTGTCGCATAAAGCCCCCAAATGGGCTTTATGACTATACATGGCCTAAGATGAAAAGAATTCCTACTGCGGATGCACTGCTCAAGAGAGGCATAGTGGCTGGCGACGGTTTGTGCCCGATTTGCAGAAGTGAAGATGAGTCGGTGGACTACTTATTCACTTCTTGTATGATCCCTACGGTGCTTTGGCAGAAGATCAGCAGGTGATGCCGTATACAAAGTATCTTTTCTTTCTCGTTTAAAGACCTTCTGGAGCTTCACAATTATGGTAGGATGGGGGCGACTGAGAAGAGTGCTCTGAAAGGTATCATAATCATCTCGTGCTGGAGCTTGTGGAAAGCTAGGAATAAAGTTGTGGTTTCAGATATTTAAGTCAAGGTAGAAGACGTTTTCAGCGAAGTGAGGTCCTTGGGTTTTCTTTGGTTTAAAAGCAGACCGAAGTTTAAGTATATTCTTTGGTCGGATTGGTGTAAATTTGTTTTTACGTAGTGTGTGCTTGTTTTGTGCTCGGCCCGATTTTCGGGTCAACCGTGTTTTCTAATGAAGTTTATTTTAAAAAGAAATCTTTTAAGTGTTTGTTGAGTTATTAGTTGGTTTAATGTTTGATAGAAACTAGTAATTTTACCCTTTACGTTGTGGCGGGAGGTTAACTATCAGTATAGTATCAGCACTCGTTATAGAAATCAAAAGACATAATGTAAAACCATGGAAAAAAGAACATCAAGACGTGTCATCATAAGTCTAAAAAGATGTCGACACATGTTTTAGGTCAATCAAATGTAAAAAAACGAATATCGGTCGATCAAAAACTGTAAAAACCAAATACCAGTAACGGTTCTAATAGTACCAATACTGGTACTGATGTTTTCATTCAGAATCGCCCAGACAACTTAAGTTTGGTTACTTAAAAAATTATAAAATAAAAAAGACAGGGGGGAAACACAATAATAATGTAAAAAACATAAAGGGAGAAAGTAAAAGAAAAAAAAAAACCGTTTGCTACTTACCATGGGGTGACCATTTTGTTGGTTTTGGGTTTATAAATTAATGGTTTAGGTATGGACACAAAATTTGTTCAATGAGAGTGAAATCTATCATTATTATTATTATTATTTAGATATAAATAAGCAACTTCATTGTGCATAAGGCTCTTGTACCTTTAGTTTAGGGAGTTTTTCAAAAAAAAAAAAGAAAATAGATTTTTCCTTTTTAACCCTAAAGTTTTAATCTTTGACAATTTAAATTTAAACTTTTAATCTTTGTTTCCTTTTTAACCCTAAAGTTTTAATCTTTGACATTTTTAAATTTAAAGTTTTAATCTTTGGCATGGTTGTAAAAGTCCCGCCTAGGCTCCGAGTACTCCTCGAGTACTCGCTACAAGGTAGACTACCAAGGCACGAGTACTGTTCTCCCAGGTCAATTATTCCCCGAGTACTCTCCGCCTAAGCCGACTTTCACTTCTAATTCAAAATTTTCCATCTTATACAATTTAACCCCTTGATTAATTTGATTTTTCACTTCTAATTCAAAAGTTTTCATCTTTTGCGATTTAACCACTTTGATTTTCTTTACTTATGTGTTGTAATCTTGGCTTTGGGGGTTTTCAAAGAAAAAATGGCTATGCATATGGTTGTTGTAACCTTGGCTTTGGGGGGTTTTTTCAAAAAAAAAAAAAGATTTTTTTTACTTTTCACCCAAAAGTATTTCATAAATTACTTTTAACCCAAAACTATTTGTTTTTTTAGTTTTAACACAAAACTTTTTATCTTTTGCAATCTATCCTCACCACTTTTTATACTTTCAATTTTGGTCCTTTATAGTTTTCATTTTCAGCAAATTTTTCGCTTTATGCTTCGTTTTAAATTTTGTGACTTAACACATCGCAACGTGCGTCTTTGGTTTAACGTTTTTACCTTTCGTTCTAAATTTTGCGAGTTAACACGACGCAACGTGCGTGTGTGGGTGAACGTTTTTACATCGTCTATTTTTTTCCCGTTTGGCAGGTACAACATAATGTACGCGTCCTAAATCGACTTAATTATAAATAAAGAATCTCCGCCGCATTGCGGCGGGTCGTAATTCTAGTTAAAATAAATGAGGTGAGTAACCGGTGGTGATGGCTGTATGTATGTTAATTTCTTACTGGTATCATTCAAGTTCTAACAAACTTGGTGATATATGGTAAAATTTACTGTTTGCCGATCATAAATAAATAAATAAATGAGGTAATTAGGCATTTTTGTTGGTGTCGTACTTATATTGATAGCCCCTTAAGTCACATTTTCATTTAATATTTTTAAGTTATATTTTTTGTGTTTTTTTTATTTGCATGAGTCCATGTTTTGTGCAGTTTTTTTATTTTCCAACATGTGTTTTATTTTTATTTTTATTTTTATTTTACCATTTTATTTGACCTGGTGATTCGAGGGCCATACTCCTATCTTCTTGCATCAGTTACTTACACTACTCCATATTTGGGGTGTAAGTCAACAATGTTCACCATGTTGGTACAAAGATCTCTAAACGGGACTGTTGCACATGAAGAGAGTTTACAACGTGGGAATATCTTTAAGACGCAGTATACTGTTGCACATAAGGTATGTACCTTGATTATTGACAGTGGTTGTTGTACTAATGTCGTTTCCGAAACTATGTTGTCAAAGCTCAATCTTGACACAGTTCCTCATCCAACCCCGTATGTTATGAAATGGCTAAATCAAGAAGAAAGTATCTATGTTTCTCAACAAGTTTTAATAAGGTTTAGTATTGGTAAATGTTATTTTGAAGAGTTATGGTGTGATGTCGTTCCGATGGATGTTTGTCACATTTTGTTAGGACGACCTTGGTTGTTTGATCGGAGGGTAATGCATGATGGATACAACAATACCTATTCCTTTAACAGGGCCGGCCCAAGGGTAAGCCAAATGAGGCTTGGGCCTTGGGCCACCAAAACTATAGGGCCTCCACAATTTGATGAAACCACAGTCCATTTACAAAAGATTTAGGGTGTGGGTTATCAACAGATTGATGGTTAGTGTAGTGGTTTTGTGTATGTATGGATGTTGGTGATACTCGGGTTCGAATCCCTGGTTGACCATTTTTTCCTTGTTTTTAAATTTTAACACAATCTTTCAAATAATTACACTAATTGGGCCCTTAAAGTTTAAGTTTCAATCACATACATTTTTTTTGGGAAAAAGGCCACAAGATTTTACTTCGCCTTAGGCCACCAAAATGGTTGAGCCGGCCCTGTCCTTTAACCATGGTAACCTGAAAATAGGGTTAACTCCTATGCAACCCGTAGCTACAGCCACAACCCAACCATTACTTGAACCTTCTGACCTACATTCCATGTGCAACATCCAACTCAAAATCAGTCTTAAACCAGATGTTGTGCTCCCTAATAAACCAACATACCAAACCAACCCGCAGGAAACTGTTGAAACTCGAAAACAGATTGAAGGGCTATTGTCCGATCATCCTTGTTTTAAAGAAGAAGCAAGAGATCAAAACATCGCCGGTCATTAAAACGAACAAGAAGCGGTTGGACCGGATGAGGGTGGAAGCTTAATGGTACCACGAGACCTTAGTAACATGCCTACTCCGGCAGAAACTTTACAAAAGGAAACAAATTTCTATACGAGACGTACCGTTGCAAGCAACATCGACGAGGGAAGTTGTACCATTTTCGGGTCACCAAAGTTGCTCAAGTTATTTGTTGTGAAACAACTTTTGGCCAAACCGCAGTTCGAGTCCTACAAGCATGTGTATTCACAGGAAATACCTCCTGAACCGCCCCCCATGCAACAGGGCCGGTGATAAGCATGTTCAGAGTGAGCTTGGGAACAGGGCCCAAATAAGTAAAGGGCCCAAAATTTTTATGTCTTCTTTATATGTAGCCCAATTTTTTAACAGGCCCCATTTGATAACAAACCCAATTGTTAACTGGTAATTGGAATTCAAAAGTCGCGTACAGGAAATCAAAAGTCGGTGTCGGTCGCTCCTTGCTTGCAGAGAAAATCAAAAGTTCGCGTACTGCAGGAGTGCGATCAGGGAATCAGGAGACAGGATCACAGGAATCATCGATTCATCAACTGTTCAACATCCGTAGATATCCGCAGGTTCCAAGTTTAACCGTAATATTGTTTGTTGATTGAGTTTAATCGTAATACTGTTGATTGACAGTCAAACGAGTCGCTAATTGTTTGTTTACGATTTATAATGTTACTGTTGTTATCAATATTCATATCATCAGCAGGTTATCAATTTTTTTTACTGTTAGTAACAAAATATGTCAATTTAGAAAGGTCGGATACAAGCATTGAAATAAGTCATACTGTTGTCAACGGATGCAATCTTAAAGTTTCTTTGATACAAGCATTGAAATAAGTCAATTTAGAAAGGTCGGATGTCATGATAGTGCTATAATTGACTTCTCTTTTTAGCTCATCTTTTACTTTGTGCATGATATTTTGGTTCTTTTTAGCTCATATTTTGTTTCGAGTCTTGAGTAAACTGTTGTCAAGCGAGTCGCTAAGTGTTTCTGTGTTTTCATATCCTGATTTCGATAATTAGATTGAGTAAACTGTTATTTCGATAATTAGATTGAGTAAACTGTTATTTAGATAATTTTTAGTTATATAATTGAATGATTGATGAGTTTATGTTATATAAAGATTTGCGAATAGGGCCCAAATTTTTTATCTCGAACAGGGCCAAAAAATTTTTTGGGATTTTCGGAGACGGCCCTGTCATGCAAGATGCCAAATTTGGTACCGATGCACTTGTCCTAAGTTTGAGGACAAACTTTTTCGAAGACGGAGAGAATGATAGCAATTGTGACCCGGTAAAACGACACAATTTGAAATTGCATACAATCGGGTCAAAGATAGTAATTTGGGGCAGGTTCAACATACGGGTCGACAACAACATGGATCAATCGGGTTGGACTGAATACCCGTATTGGTGGTTGAAATGGTTTCATGGAAATTCCTACACACCCCCACGTCCACCATAATGTAGCATGTTTTATTTTATTTGCTCCCATGTTTTAATTAGTTAATTTATTATGCTTTATCTAATTGTACTTTCTGCATATGTATTAGTACTTTAGCTTTCACTTTCCCTAAAGTTAGGAGGTGGTTAGTAACAGTTATTTTTCTTTGCTATATGTATCGAACAAATGTTTTGAATGAAAAATCAATGAGTTTTAGAATGATTTTTCTTTTGTTAATTATCTCATGTTTGTGGGTTAATTAATTCGTCTATGCTAGCTCAATCGTGGCGCGTTGTGTGGTGAACTTAGACACGATTCTCTAACCGTAGCGGTGTATCTGTATCTTCGGTTAGACATCGCAGCTCTACTGTTTCGTTTGGTGGTGAATCTGTATCCAAACGAGCCGTAGAAGTATCTTTTTTTACCGTTTGATTTGAACCGGTGATTCGGGACCATACTCCTATCACTTATGTATAATTGTATAGTTTTTCATGTCATACTTTATCAACACTTCGCTTTTTCACTTGAGTTAGCAGGGATATTAAGCAACTAAAGATTATGGTTGGATCATGGCATGATTATTTGTAATACGTAGCGTTACCATACAATCCGCAATTTGACCCGTTACCAAGAAAATGCAAATTCAGGCTTCCATCTGACCCAGGGGCGGACCTACTAAGGCGACTACGTAGTCACGGGACTACAGTGAATTTCGAGCGTATTTAGAGATGTATGAACGGGTTTTTCGAGTGACAACAATGTTTTCTTGAACGGTGACTCCAAACCTTGATCTTGATGGCACAGACAAAGCTGGGAAGGAGACAAAAGCGAACTAGATGATCTAGATCTAACATCGGCGGAACCAGAGGCTGTAAAGGTGGCTGAAGTGGCTCTGCGCGTGAATGGTAAACAGAAGAAGAAAAGAGAAGGTAACCTAATTTTAATGGTATTGGGCCTGTGTAAAAAAACCCTTAGCCCATGATTTGAGCCCGATATCTTATATTTTATTCTTTTTTGTCCTAAGCCCAGTAACCAACTAGATTTTTCTTTTATAAGTTTACCATTCATCTCATCATCTGATTATCTGAAAGAAATGGTCGATGGCCAACTGCCAAGTAACTAAAAAACAATAATATTATTTCCAAAAGTAATTTTGTCATTTATTTATTAGTTTGTGTAACTTGATGGAATAATATTTCGTTTTATATTATTTTTATGAAATTAGTTATCTCCTTTTATTTAATTTATTTTTTATTATTTTAATAACTTTTTCGGTCCATTAAAATAAGTTTCTGAATCCGCCCTTGGTGGTGACATCATTGAAAAGAAATTCTAGATCCGCCACTGATCTGACCTATTACCAACATAAAGTGCAAATTGCAATACCAAAACTGATTCGTACAAAAACTAGTCATAAAAGAAATAATACTAGTAACAACATTACTGATCGGAAAAATATGCTTATCCCTAGTTTACTATAAAAAAAAGATACTTTATATCTAACTTTATTTTTCTAGCCTTCATCATTGTTGGTTTGGCTTTTTGGGGTGTTTCTCCGGGAAACCATACCACCGGCTGCCATTTGACACTCGTTGTGCCCGGATAAGACAATATAGTCTGGCTAAAGTGGGGCAATACGGGGTTCTCCGATTTGGAGAGTGTGGTAACCTTAGGGGAGTGGGGGTGGTCCGTGATGGCCACCCCATCACGCGTGGAACAAAGTAGCACACCGCCGCCGCCACATATTATAACGCGTGAACTATTCAACACGTTGAAATCATCACGCGTTGAAAATGAAAATGACTGTTTCCTTTTTTGACCTTTTGGCACAAATATAACCGTTGGGATTCAATTTTTTGAGGGTTTTTTATATAAAATCTAAATCATTCCCCCACTCAATCAAAAAAAAATCAAAAGACTCTCCAATTCAACTCAGAAATTCTGCAATTCAACTCAAAAAAATTACAACAAACATGGAAGGTTCAAGCAAGAGAGGTGGGGGGTTCGAAAAAAGAGGTTCGGGTACGAAGAAAAATCTCGTAAGACCCAAGGTTCGAGCGAATCTTGTCGAGCCGACGCGCTTTAGGTTGCAAGACGAACCCGAGCAAGTCCCACATTTTCAAACCCAACAATATCCATCCTTTCAAACCCAACAATATCCACCCTTTCAATCTCAAACGTATCAAAACCAACCGTTCGTTCTACCGTTTCGACCTCACCAATTTCAACCCCAATCGTTTCCACACTTTCAAACCCAACCCTACCAACTCGACCCACTACTAGAAGATAACACCCTCATCCGTCAATTTGCAAATGCGTATCGTGAACCACAACCAAGTCTCGACGACGATGAAGATGATGAGTACATTCAAGAACAAGAAGAAGAAGAAGAGGAAGAGGAAGAGGAAGAGGAAGAAGAGAATGATGACGTTTAAGAAATTGTCCCGTCAACCGTCCGAAAACATTGGACGAGCGAGGAGGTGGCCTTAGTGAAGGCGTACTTGCACATCTCCGAGAACAATAAATATGCCAACGAGCAAAGAAAGGATATGTTTTAGAGACGGGTCATTAATCATTTTAGCTAACTTCCCGGTGCAAAGGAACGAAACATGGACCAAATGACGTTGAAATGGACGGATTTGAATGGGAAAATTAGTAAGTTCAACGGTTGTTTCATTCAAAAGGTATGTTTTTTATAAAGTTTAAATCTTTTTTTAAACTCTTATTTAAAAAAAAACAGAAAACTGTTATTTAAAAAAAAAAGCAGAAACAGTTTTTTAAAAAATACAGAAAACTGTTATTTAAAAAAAACAGAAACTGTTATTTTTTTTTAAACAGAAAACAGTTTTTTTAAATAGAAACAATTTAAAAAAAACAGAAAACAGTTTTTTGTTATAAAAAACAGAAACTGTTATTTTTTTAAAAACAGAAACAGTTATTTAAAAAAAAACAGAAACAATTTAAAAAAAAAACAGAAACAGTTTTAAAAAAAAACAGAAAACAGTAATTTTTTATAAAAAACAGAAACAGTTTTTTTAAACAGAAAACAGTTATTTTTTATAAAATACAGAAACGTTTTTTTTTAAATAGAAAGCAGAATTTTTAAAAAAAAAATAGATAACTTTTTATATTTTTTGTAGAAACGAAATCCACAAAGTTGAGCGAGCGAGGCGATAATCATGCAACAAGCCACCGAAGAGTATTGCCAACTCTATAAAAAGAGGAATTTTCCACACGTGGCGGCATGGGACATTGTGAGACGTCACCCGAAGTGGGTCCCGGTTGAGTTGGTCGACATGCGTGGTCCTACAGCTCCAAAAAAAAGGAGGTCCGAAAAGATCAAAGACATCCGATTCGGGGAACTACACGACTTCCGCGTCGGATAACTTGCCCCAAATGAATTTAAAGAGTTAAATGCTTGGTTGGTCCCTGTGGTTTTAAAAAATTGCAGACTTGGTCCCAGTGGTTTACTAATTACACGCGTGGTCCCAAAACTTGTCAAAAATGCATTCGGTTGGTCCCCAGCCCTAACATCAGTTAAATTTCTCAGTTAAGTCCATGTTAAATGACCAAAATACCCTTGCTTATTAACTCTCTTTGTAATTTTTGTTTAGTTTTACTTCCCCATCATCATCTTCATCTTTCATCAGTTGGACCAAGTCATCTTCATCACCATCATCTTTATCACCATCCTTTCCTTCTTACCAACCTCCGATTTATAAACAGTTTCGAGATCCGCTCCTACACTAATCTCCATCAACAACCCCTCAATTTTAACGCCCCATACCGAAATCACCAATTTATATATCTATCTATCTATCTATGCCATCTCACACAGCTTAAACCCACTTTCAGATCTACAGGCCACAACAAAATCAACCGACAACCGTAAACATTTTCTCAGGAAAAACAACCGTAACTAACACGAAACAAAATTATCGCAAAAGAAGTAGGTACCTGTCATGGATGAGATCGAAACGGTGAAGATCAGATGATATGCAGCCTCAATTTGGATGATTCAACCAGAGAACTCGATACGCCTAAAAACCAGATCTCTGATTCGAAGAGAGAGAGAAAGAGAGACCTGTGTTGGTGGTTCTTGTTTGAGAAGAGAGAGAGCGAGAGACCTGTGGTGGTGGTGGTGCTTGTTTCAGAGGTTGAGGTTGAATGTTTCAGAGGTTGACTTCGGCCATAACTCCAGCCACCATATCCGCTAATGATTCAGAGGTTGACTCCGGCCATAACGTCTCCAGAGAGAGAGACCTGTGGTGGTGGTGCTTGTCTCTGATAGATTTATCAAGCATTCGCTGTTAACTCCGGCCACCACATCCGCTACTATGGTTGTGGGGCTTGTTTGAGAAGAGAGAGAGGGACCTTGGTGGTGGTAGGTGATCTGTGGTGGTGGTCATAGAAAGATATATATGACAGTGAAATGGGGATTGAGGAAGAAGAAGTGGGGTGCATCTCTTTTTGGGTTTTTTTAATTATTTAATTGTTTAAGGGTAATATAGTCATTTCACACATAGTTAACTGATATATTTAACTGATGTTAGGGCTGGGGACCAACCGAGTGCATTTTTGACAACTTTTGGGACCAAGCGTGTAATTAGTAAACCATTAGGACCAAGTCTGAAATTTTTGAAAAACCACAAGGACCAACCAAGCATTTAACTCGAATTTAAACGAAGACCCCCTTGACGAACCCGATCAACCCATTGACGACCCCGTTGAAGAAGATACACATACAAGGCCACGCCGCAGGAAAAGTGGTGAATCGTCAAGCAAATGAAAGGAAGTGGTGGTGGAGTTGATCTTCAGAATCGAAGAGGCGAAATTGGCGCAATACAACGAGGCCAAACAAAGAAAAGAAAAAAATATGTCCGTAAAAGTTGAACGCGAGCACGCGTACATGGGACACTTGAAAACGGTAGAAAGACAAAATGATTTAAAAATCTTGTGTGAGTCGCACGCCCATCTCGACGAACCGTTTAAGTCGGTTGTAATTCAACAAAAGCGCAAGATTTACGAAAGGTGGGGTTGGAAGATGCCACCCGTTTAATTTATGTTTTTTTTCCAAAGTTTAGTTGTTTTTTATTTTGCTATGTAATTTATTTTTTAATTTTAATGAAATTTATAATTTAGTGTTTTATTGTTAATTTCTAATTTAAAAAATAAAAAAAAAGTTGTGAGTGAAGGAATTCCACCACTAGTGATGACCACCGCTACTAAAAAATACTTGTGAGTGATAGAACAGTGGTTGATGACATGACGGAACTTGATTGGATATTTGTGAGTGATGGAATTCTATCACTAGTGACCACCCCCACTCCCCTTATACATGAAGTTCATCGTTCAAAAAAAAAAAGGAAGTGGTGTTGAAACCGAAAAGCATAAAAATAAATTGGTACAAGACCGGCGCTCAAAAGAATTGAAAAATAAACTATGTTTTTAATTAAATTTATGTTAGAAATTTGACATAAAAAATCAAACATAATTGTGTATTTTCATATTTTAAAATGTTCAATTAACGAATGTTATTAGATGAAAATCAAATTAACTGTAAAATATAATATTAATAAAAATAATGAATGTAAATAGCCATTAGTAACATAACTTTTGTTGGCGAAGCCCGCAAATCAATAATCAGCGACCATTTTATGTGTTGATAATTCTAATTTAGTTAGCAGATCAATTTGTGACCATATGTTCGAATGATAAATGTTGATTGAGTATTAATTCGTTAGCAAATCAATTTGTGACCATATGTGATCTATAGACTATAGATTAAACCTAATATCGAGCCGAGGGGTCTTACTGGAAGCAGTCTCTGTATTCCTATGGGATAGATGTAAGGCTGTTTACATCTTACCCTTCTCAGACCCTACCTTAACCTTGCTATTGGTGAGATTTACTGACTATGATGATAAACTATAAATTAAACAATAAACGAATTTCGCCTAGTCACTAAAGGCTTGGCGTGTGAGGGGTTTTCCAAGTATCTTAAACGAGACGTAAAACGAAAAACTTGCAAAAGATGAAAAATATAGGGGACCAAAGTTGAAAATAAAAAAGTGTTAGGATTAAATTGAAAATAATGAAAAACTTTGACTTTAAAGTTAAAAACTTAAAGGAATAAAAACCTTTGGATTGGAAATGCAAAATCAAAATTTTTTTTGAAACACTCCTTATGTCTATGGTACAACAACAAAACCAACAAAATGTTGCTTATTTATATGTGGTAATAGCCACATGCATTTAGCAACTACAATTGAATAGGCACCTTGATATGGTTGGTGCCACACCACACAACCACCAAGCTAAGGTTATGTGTATAACCTTCTCTAAGTTCTTGTGTAGTGAGGCGGTATGCCCGGTCATAGCGCCGATAAAACGCCCGGCACACCAAAACGTGGGGCGCTATCAAAGGAAAAAGGGGGTGTGGTGCGATTAATTTCGCGGCGGTATGGGGATTTTTTTGGTCCTACATTTTACACTTTGGTCCCTGCATTTTACACTTTGGTTATGATGAGGTAGGGACTTTATGACTACGGGCTCTAGTGACATAACGCCCCATAAAGCCCCTGTGTGACGTGGCACGATACGTGTCGCGGCACGACACGTGTCGCATAACGCCTACAAAGGGGCTTTATGACTACACATGGCCTAAGATTATGTGTTATGGTTTAATATTTTTTTTACTATCATGTTAAAAAAATGAATGTCACATCATTGCCACATATGTATAACCTCTTACTATTTTTTTTTTCACTTTACTACGTCATTGTTTTACAAGTTTTCACTAGTCACCATTCATTAAATTAATATTTATATTGTATAAATTAAAAAAATTGTGTAAAAGGATGATTGGTTTATTCAAAAAAGGTGGGACACTTGTTTTTTTTTAAATTCTTAACTTATATACTTACCTATACTACTACTAAATGATGCATTGCCCAAGATTTGAACTTGTGTCTTCTCCAAAAAGCTATGCTTCTTACCACTAGGCTATAACACAAGGCTCAAAACTGGTCCCCACGTCATCTCCTCCTTCTCACGGCATGATCGCCCCAACGCCCACCCCATTTTCACGTCACGCCCCTATGAGTGGTTTTCAACGCCCCTCATGCCTAATAGCCTAATAGTCAACTCTTGATGAACCGTTGCAACCCATCCAAGCGTGTTGAAGCCAACCGATTAATGTGAACCGAACAGTGGCAGTCGAGAGTGACGCCACACCTTAATGGGTGTAACCATAGTTTAAGGAAGTGCGAGCTAGCCGAACAGATGTGAAGCCTAACCATTATTTATAAGGCTAAAGGGTGTTTTCACCCACTCCCTCTTCTCACCAGCCTCTATCTCAGCGTCACGGCACCATCCAGTTTCACTTCAGCCATACTTTTCCCTTTCCGTTCCCCTTCCCCTTCCATTTTTAATATTATATTTTTTAACATTTCATTTAAATGAATTTTCTACAACAAAAAACTAAATATTTCATTAATATTAAACATAAAGTAAAACTAAATATTTCATTAATATTAAACATAATACATTTTTAAGGACATTAAAACAAACATAAGTTAAACAATAAACTGGATAATTGTAAAACGTTAACCCTCAACCACTAAGTCGTCGAAATCGGAATTGGGTCGTCCAATTGGACCCGCATGCCAAGTTTGAACAATTTTTAGCATTTGCCATGACAGAATGTTTGACAACTCGAACCCTTGACCCTGATCGTCGAAAGACGAGCATCCTATTATTATTTTACTATTTTACTATTACTATTATTATCATCATTATTATTATTATTAGATAATAAACTACGATAAGAGGAACACACCGTTTAGATGATAACCCAAATCCAACACATTATACACACATCCATACTTACCTATTTATTTACTAACCGTCATAATTAAGTGCTAAGTTAAATGGATTAGTTCCTTTAAAAACGAGACCCCTAGTATTATACGGATCATACCTATGGGCTAGGCCCAACCCAACTCCCCAAACCTAAAACCCTACCCTATATATATATCCCCTTAATAAACCCCACCCCATCTTTTAAAAACATTGAAAACCCTAAATAGAATGCAATCAACCGCCAACTCCCTTCCCCTTGTCTCTCTCTCGACCGTAACTTCCGGTGATCGGAGATCGGAGCTCCGGCGAGCCGCACATCACACTCCCTAACCCTCCTCCTCCCTCTTCCACACTAACGCCCACCATAACCCCTCTCTCTCTCTCTCTTGCATCTGCCGATAGACGTGGCTCCTCCGGCGACACCACAGCCTATCCCCCATCTTTATCTTCTTTAAACACCACACCCCAACCTCCCGTTCCCGACGGCAGTAGAGCTCCGTCGCTGATGATGATGGTTTATTGATGGCGAGGTGATGATGATCGATGATGCTAATCAGTAGTGGTGGAGCTCCATGACAGTGACGACAGCAACAGCGGCCGCACCGGCGACGGCGACGATGGATGAACGGAGCGGCGGTCTTCCGATAGTCGACGTTCGATTCCGGCAAGATGACGAAAACAATAATGGCAGCGAACACCTATCCATCCTCAAATCGCTTGGTTAGCTTACACTCATCTAAGTTGTTTTTAATTCTCTGTGGTCTTAGAATTCAAATGAAAGTGTGTTTGCTTTTTGGTGAAATCTGTGGTTCAAAGTGTTAGAATGTTAATAGGAGACTAGGAGTTTTGGTGTAAAAGGTAAATAGAGTTGAGTTGGGTTAGAATTTAATGATGTGGTACTGGTAAATCATAGAAATGATACAAAGTAGAGATAGTACTGCAAATTGCATTGTATTGTTGTGCTTCTTGACCCGGTACATAACTGTGAATGTGGGAATAACTAGGATGGTTGAAATGATGATATCAGTAGTATGTTGGTGTATATTTGCTATTGTTGGTTTATATAAGATAGAAAATTTGTTTTGCATTTGTGCTCCTAGAACAAACTGTTAAGATCTGATCGTATGATTGTTGATTTAATTGATTTGGGGTCCCTGAGTTTGAAAACATATGATTCTGATTTTTGTTACTTTGATTTACTAAAACGGTGCTAGTATCGTAGTGTTTAGGATGAATCTGTTGGATGAAATGATGAAAACCCAAAAATGATAAACTGTTTAGAGATGTTATGAACATTTGAAATATACTGTTTTGATCCAAATTGGTATTGTACGGAAGAATGAAACATGTTAATGAAATTTGATTGGATAGTACATCTGAGTGAGCAGTGCTGATATAAAAATTCTAGAAGCATCTCCATGGTTGGCGAGTCGAGACCTTACGGTTGCGACTCGAGATCGTTATGATGACAACTCGAAACCAGGCACTTCACATGTATGGACTCGAGATCGGCACGGTTGCGACTCGAGATCTCATGATCTAGACTCAAGCCTGACTCGAGACCTCTACGGTTGCGACTCCAATATTCACAACCCGAGACCAACTGTTGCGACTTAGAATCTAGTAGTTGCGACTGGAGACCTCATAGTCTCGAGTCGAGACTATCCGGTTTCGACCGGGCTTCCTTGCTTATTTACTGGGCCACAATGTGCATTGACGTGCTTGGACTGTGTGCTTAACTTTACTACATGCTGCTACTGGTTGACTGTTTATGTGATTAGGACATGCCCAATGACATTGGTGGGCCTTATGTACTATGTGTTTACTGATGTCTTGGACTGCGTGCTAGTATTAATGTCTAGCTGTTACTGTTTAACTGTCTACATGCTAGAATAGGCCCAATACCGTGTATGCTTGTATGACATACATGCTGTATGCTATGTGTTAGAGACGCGTAGGATTTTACGTGACACTACTTGCATACGAACCTAACGAATATGAATAACCATAATAGGGTATGGTTGGCCAACCAAACACAAGTAAATTGTCTGCCGAGCAAATCAAGGTGAGTTCACACACTAAAAGCATGCGTCCCAGGGAGGGACACGAACAAACTGCCATATTTGGAAAAAAACTTACTTCCGAACTATTATCTCCGGGGGAAAAACAAATGGGTACTTTTAAACTACTATCTCCGGGGGAGATACGCTTGGATATTATTTACACGGGCAAACTGCCACATTTGGAAAAATTACTTTCGAACTATTATTTCCGGGGGAAATACGAATGGGTACTTTTAAATTACTATCTCCGGGGGAGATACGTTTGGATATTATTTATAAATCACAACTAGCAAAACTAAACGAAACTCTATCACATTAAGTCCCTGCTTACAGTACCGATTAATCGCTGGGGGCGAACGGGTTATTAGTTGATAGCGATATTAGGTTTGACAACCTCACACCGTGACCGGGGGGATCGGGCGTGAACTAGTAGACCTTGCAACTTGGTCAATGATGATAGACATTGACTCGGGGCACAACAACTTTCCGTCAACAGTTTCGGTATCGACAGTTTAGTGAGCTTACAGATGGGGTAGCTCCCCATAACGTGATTATAAATGGTATATCTAAACAACTTACGTTTTCGAAAAACTAAAACTGGACAACTCGTGAACTCGCCAACTTTATGTTGACACCCTACTGCATGCTTTGCAGGTTGCTCGAAACAGTTTAGGACGGACATTGCAATCGGCTGGAGTGCGTGGTTTGTAAGTTGCACTATTAATAAACTTGTGGTTTTAAATTACGACATGCTCTCCAGTCCTTTCCGCTGCAAACTTAAACTATGTTTTGAAAAATTTAAATTGGTCGCTAATTATACCCTTAATTGTGACAATAACTAACCCGTTCAAAATAATTAGTGGCTAAGATCCTGGTCGTCACACGCCTCGCGGTAATACTCCGCGGGTGGATTTTGAGGGTGTGACAGATTGGTATCAGTGCCATTGGTTATAGTGAACTAGGTTTAAGATATAAAATATTTTTAAGATGAAAAATGTTTTTATATGGAAACCAGACTATAACCGTTCCTTAATGAAAAACCACAACGACACCACACTCCGGATTGCAAGGTTCGTCAGAATCAGGTACTCACATTGTAATTATAGTCATCGGCATTTACTTGTGCACACATATATGTGTAAATGTGTATGTATATATGTAGCATATGTGCGTAAATATGTAGCTGTATAGTTGGTATTCAGTACTGTGAATCATACGAAAACTACGCAACCCTGATGTGCGCTAAGCGGGAGTGGAATCTCCTAACCTTTGTTCGAAATCACGACACGTTGAGGGCAAGGAACCAGTTATCCCTAGCTCTCTCGCCCACGCATTTTCTTTCCGATTTCCATTCTGGGCTAGAACAAACCGACGCGATGAACGTCTAGGAGCCCGCTGCGGATCCTATCAAGAAGTTTCGAGAGCAAAGCGACACAGGATAGCAAATCCTAAATCACGCGTTGTTGGGGAAACAAACTGCTATGGCGCAGTAGCACAACTATTTGGCTTCATGTGTGGAGCAACTAGCCAAGATTAGTGGGATCGACAACTTCATTCACACCCTTTGTATTCGCGTACTTCTTCTCCCGACTTGAGTGTTGAGACGCGTTCCCTCGTCCGACCGATAACATGGATTCTTAAGGCACTTTAGTAAGCCTACACTTTTTGGATTTCTGTTTGCACGTCTCAAACACAAGAAGCGTGTGCGATGTATGCTTCTCATTGTAGTGCCAACGATCGTATCGCGCTTCCATCGATCACGAAGCTAGTTCCCCAAATTCCTCGATTACGTGGTGAAACCTTATTCCAGTTCAACCTTATACCTCAGCACGCCCCAAAACCCCGCAAACTGATATCTTTCTTACAAATCGGCTTATGTGGAGGCGTGACACGATGAAGACACAAACCAAACAACCCGTTGACGAACACGGTGGCCTAGAT
Organism: Helianthus annuus; assembly: GCF_002127325.2. Lineage (NCBI taxonomy): Eukaryota > Viridiplantae > Streptophyta > Magnoliopsida > Asterales > Asteraceae > Helianthus > Helianthus annuus. Next base: position 44,771,656 of record NC_035445.2, on the reverse strand, counting down.
GCTTACCTTATCCTTCATTTTCCAAGAGCCGTTATTCTTTGACGACTTTTCTGATCATGTGAATCCTTTCCCTAGCTTTCGTGCGAACCAGCAATTATTGTTTGGGGCGGTGTCCTCGCTTCTAGCGTTTCCTTATCGCGACATCCGCGTTCCTTCATACAGAAGCTTTGACCAGATCTCTCTTTGGTTTAGTGAATTCGGCAAACTCGACAGATAGTCGGCAAACTTTCCAGCCCTTGAAATTCAGCAATGTGTTACTTCAATCATACTTCCTCAAAAACCTGTTTTCGGAAGTTTCGCATCGAAACCCCTCGACGACGCAAGCGCTACTTTCAACTCAATCACGCGACTTAGAACAACATACTCGAGCTTGATTTCCTAGTGATTTGAGAAATCACATCCTGCCAGACGTCTTAGTAGCCCCCAAAACCTACAGACCCGCATGGTGACCATCCCTCTCTAGCTGCTTCTTACTATGCTGACCACATTGACGTAACACTCTATATCGGCAAGCGACGTTCCTTATTCTAACCACATGCAACTTGTGTACGACCAGCTACCTCATCAACATCAGATAAATCCTTATTGATCCCAAAGCCTTTATGTTTGCCCCAAGTTGAACGCACTGATTGCGACTACCCTTCTTGCATAATTTCTTGCTACCCGCGTTATGCTTCACGAATTCCATGATCCTTATCCTACCCTATTCTGCACAAACCTCCGTTTGGACGAATTACTTCCTACGAACGTCACTCGTTGGAGCAACGAGCCAAGGATGCCCCAGAGGTAAAGTTATATCAAGCATGGTCCTTCGAACTTGATACGATCAACACCTAGTCACGACTTCGAATTTGTCCTACTTTGTCAAAATTTGACGCCTGACTCCTTCGACGACATCTGAACCTACTCTGAGAGCCAGTACAGGGTCCGAACAACTCTCACGCTTAACCCTAGAATCTCTACGACACAAACCGCTTTACACTAAGTTTTCAACGCGCGACTTTTGACGTCGCAAGGCCCGCTTTTCTCGATCGCTTGCGCCTCTCGACAACTCAAAGTTCCCGAAAGGGGGCTAGTCTATGCATGGTTCAGGATTGGGAGCCGTAGTCCTTGCGCTCAAAATGAGGAGACATTACTCGTACGGTACCAACTGCACGACTTACACCGATCACGAGAGTCTCCAGCACAGTCTTTGAACGGGCAAAAGCACCGACGGGGTCAAACTCCTAAACGATCACGAATGCGCGATCAGGCATCATCCGGACTAGGCCAACAAGAGACTAAACCTAAGCAGGTAGGTGTGTTACAGTTTACCATTCCTTCGAATCTCCTGATCAAACCTGAAACGCTCTGGTAGAAACTCTGCAAGCAGAAAATTCCTTGGCTGAGCCCATGCGGGGCATGGAAAAGTCGCTCGAACTCAAAGTCCATTGCGCCCACTACTTTATGGAATGTATGTGGGTTCCATCTTACGGGAATCTCCGAGGGCTTGTGATGGGCGAAGCACACAAGTCTACATGATACATCCCGACTCTGACAAGATATATCACGACCTTAAGGCCCTTTTGGGGGATCATAAATCGTTTGACCAAGATTGCGCACTTCCTTGTGAGCAAGGGGAACGACAGGTTTTTGAAACTTGCAGCTGTCTACTTGTAAGAAGCAATTGCCAGGCACGGGGTGCCAACCTCTATTATCCTGGATCGAGACCCACGTTTTGCCTCCGAGTCATGGCAGGCTATGCACAAATCTTTTGGCTCACAGTTAGGCAAGAGCATCGCTGCTCACCCGAATACGAATGGTCAGACAAACCGTTATTCCTGGGGGAATACTTTTAAACTACTGTTCCTGGGAGGAATGCCTTTAAGATTGCTATTCCCGCGAGGAATACCTATCCATATTTTGGTTTAATATTCTATGTTAGTTAATAGACTCGACTCTACCACTTCATTGAGGAGCCGATTAAGACCATAACCCTCAGTCGTGGTAACCTATCATTCGAGTTTGTTGGGACTCGTGCCGTGGCTCAGAGTTTACCTATGAACAGGAAAGCCAGATGTGCGCAGGTATCCCCAGTTGTTCACAAGCAAAACTTCAGGCACTGAGGCTACCATAGAATTTCGGGACGAAATTCCAACCAACGGGGGAAAGATGTGACACCCCACGAAAACGTTTAAGCATACTAGCTGGTCAGTGGCTGCGCGATAAATTTCGGGATTAAATTTCTTCGAATTTGGGGATAATGTGGAATGTAGGGTTTTCCCAGTACGTTTCTTGGATGCTATGATTTATTTTGTGAAATTTCTATACTATACTACGTACAAACTCTGTGAATCTTATGCTATGACCTTATGAGCTAGGTGGCTTACATGTTCATTTTGTGGATTTCTGTGAAACTGCTTGTATCTACGTATGGTAATGAAGTCTAAGTGTACGTATAGAGTGAACCGTATGACTTTTGCTTAAATTTCGAGGACGAAATTCCTGTAACATGGGGAGAATGTGACAACTCGAACCCTTGACCCTGATCGTCGAAAGACGAGCATCCTATTATTATTTTACTATTTTACTATTACTATTATTATTATCATCATTATTATTATTATTAGATAATAAACTACGATAAGAGGAACACACCGTTTAGATGATAACCCGAATCCAACACATTATACACACATCCATACTTACCTATTTATTTACTTACCGTCATAATTAAGTGCTAAGTTAAATGGATTAGTTCCTTTAAAAACGAGACCCCTAGTATTATACGGATCATACCTATGGGCTAGGCCCAACCCAACTCCCCAAACCTAAAACCCTACCCTATATATATATCCCCTTAATAAACCCCACCCCATCTTTTAAAAACATTGAAAACCCTAAATAGAATGCAATCAGCCGCCAACTCCCTTCCCCTTGTCTCTCTCTCGACCGCAACTTCCGGTGACCGGAGATCGGAGCTCCGGCGAGCCGCACATCACACTCCCTAAACCTCCTCCTCCCTCTTCCACACTAACACCCACCATAACCCCTCTCTCTCTCTCTCTCTTGCATCTGCCGATAGACGTGGCTCCTCCGGCGACACCACAGCCTATCCCCCATCTTTATCTTCTTTAAACACCACACCCCAACCTCCCGTTCCCGACGGCAGTAGAGCTCCGTCGCTGATGATGATGGTTTATTTATGGTGAGGTGATGATGATCGATGATGCTAATCAGTAGTGGTGGAGCTCCATGACAGTGACGACAGCAACAGCGGCCGCACCGGCGACGGCGACGATGGATGAACAGAGCGGCGGTCTTCCGATAGTTGGCGTTCGATTCCGGCAAGATGACGAAAACAATAATGGCAGCGAACACCTATCCATCCTCAAATCGCTTGGTTAGCTTACACTCATCTAAGTTGTTTTTAATTCTCTGTGGTCTTAGAATTCAAATGAAAGTGTGTTTGCTTTTTGGTGAAATCTGTGGTTCAAAGTGTTAGAATGTTAATAGGAGACTAGGAGTTTTGGTGTAAAAGGTAAATAGAGTTGAGTTGGGTTAGAATTTAATCATGTGGTACTGGTAAATCATAGAAATGATATAAAGTAGAGATTGTACTGCAAATTGCATTGTATTTTTGTGCTTCTTGACCCGGTACATAACTGTGAATGTGTGAATAACTAGGATGGTTGAAATGATGATATCAGTAGTATGTTGGTGTATATTTGCTATTGTTGGTTTATGTAAGATAGAAAATTTGTTTTGCATTTGTGCTCCTAGAACAAACTGTTAAGATCTGATCTTATGATTGTTGATTTAATTGATTTGGGGTCCCTGAGTTTGAAAACATATGATTCTGATTTTTGTTACTTTGATTTACTAAAACGGTGCTAGTATCGTAGTGTTTAGGATGAATCTGTTGGATGAAATGATGAAAACCCAAAAATGATAAACTGTTTAGAGATGTTATGAACATTTGAAATATACTGTTTTGATCCAAATTGGTATTGTACGGAAGAATGAAACATGTTAATGAAATTTGATTGGATAGTACATCTGAGTGAGCAGTACTGATATAAAAATTCTAGAAGCATCTCCATGGTTGGCGAGTCGAGACCTTACGGTTGCGACTCGAGATCATTATGATGACAACTCGAAAGCAGGCACTTCACATGTATGGACTCGAGATCGGCACGGTTGCGACTCGAGATCTCATGATCTCGACTCAAGCCTGACTCGAGACCTCTACGGTTGCGACTCCAATATTCACAACCCGAGACCAACTGTTGCGACTTAGAATCTAGTAGTTGCGACTCGAGACCTCATAGTCTCGAGTCGAGACTATCCGGTTTCGACCGGGCTTCCTTGCTTATTTACTGGGCCACAATGTGCATTGACGTGCTTGGACTGTGTGCTTAACTTTACTACATGCTGCTACTGGTTGACTGTTTATGTGATTAGGACAGGCCCAATGACATTGGTGGGCCTTATGTACTATGTGTTTACTGATGTCCTGGACTGCGTGCTAGTATTAATGTCTAGCTGTTACTGTTTAACTGTCTACATGCTAGAATAGGCCCAATACCGTGTATGCTTGTATGACATACATGCTGTATGCTATGTGTTAGAGACGCGTAGGATTTTACGTGACACTACTTGCATACAAACCTAACGAATATGAATAACCATAATAGGGTATGGTTGGCCAACCAAACACAAGTAAATTGTCTGCCGAGCAAATCAAGGTGAGTTCACACACTAAAAGCATGCGTCCCAGGGAGGGACACGAACAAACTGCCATATTTGAAAAAAAAACTTACTTCCGAACTATTATCTCCGGGGGAAAAACAAATGGGTACTTTTAAACTACTATCTCCGGGGGAGATACGCTTGGATATTATTTACACGGGCAAACTGCCACATTTGGAAAAATTACTTTCGAACTATTATTTCCGGGGAAATACGAATGGGTACTTTTAAATTACTATCTCCGGGGGAGATACGTTTGGATATTATTTATAAATCACAACTAGCAAAACTAAACGAAACTCTATCACATTAAGTCCCTGCTTACAGTACCGATTAATCGCCGGGGGCGAACGGGTTATTAGTTGATAGCGCTATTAGGTTTGACAACCTCACACCGTGACCGGGGGGATCGGGCGTGAACTAGTAGACCTTGCAACTTGGTCAATGATGATAGACATTGACTCGGGGCACAACAACTTTCCGTCAACAGTTTCGGTATCGACAGTTTAGTGAGCTTACAGATGGGGTAGCTCCCCATAACGTGATTATAAATGGTATATCTAAACAACTTACGTTTTCGAAAAACTAAAACTGGACAACTCGTGAACTCGCCAACTTTATGTTGACACCCTACTGCATGCTTTGCAGGTTGCTCGAAACAGTTTAGGACGGACGTTGCAATCGGCTGGAGTGCGTGGTTTGTAAGTTGCACTATTAATAAACTTGTGGTTTTAAATTACGACATGCTCTCCAGTCCTTTCCGCTGCAAACTTAAACTATGTTTTGAAAAATTTAAATTGGTCGCTAATTATACCCTTAATTGTGACAATAACTAACCCGTTCAAAATAATTAGTGGCTAAGATCCTGATCGTCACATGCCTCGCGGTAATACTGCGCGGGTGGATTTTTAGGGTGTGACAGAATGTGCCTAAATACATGTCCCTGAGTCCTTTGGTACACGTAACGGGCCTCGTTTATAGCCTCCTATTCGGTTACAGTGTTCGCAATTCATGGCGCGTATGAAGATTTGCTCAAATATCGTAACACGTTGGTTCACTACCCTCCATTTGGAAATGAGTTCGTGTTTGTTACAATGGGTTTCACCAATTTGCTGACGAAATTCTCTTAGCAAATCACTCGACCATGAGGCAGACCCGTTATGCCCCGTGGTTGACGTATTCGCCGAAGCCGTGACCAAGGCTATTTCTTCGTCGTTGGTCCAAACCCGTGTTGCCATTTGGGGAAAAAAAGGTATAACAAACTTTTTTTTGAAATATTTAGAGAGAATAGTTGTGTGAAAATAAAATGCGAATGAGATGGTTTAAATAGATTTTAAATAATAAAGTTTTTTTTTTAAATAAGCCAACGACAATTTTTGTTGAATTAAATGGGCTCGGTGAGGTGGGTGGAATCCCAACAAGTGCATGGGGGTTTGTTCCCGACACCACTTAGGTGACACGCCGAGCTCCTTCCCGACTCCACACCCCATAGTCTAAGTGTCGCCCCCAACATTTGCGAGGTTTTAAATCTTATTAACTACTGGTTAATCACCAAACCATCACATCAAATCGTTGGGAACTCTATCTAACAATGTTTGACAGTTGATATCAAAATATGAAGGCGGCTATGAAGGGACCATTTATAACAGTAATTCATTTATAAAAATTAGAGTTCGCATCATGATAAATTACATTTACATATTTAAGACAAAGTTAAAACTAATTAAATTGTGTGATGGAAAGAACTAAATGGAATGATGAGAATGAAGTAGGACCCTATGAAAAAATGAATGAATGCAATTGAATGAGTTCCAAAGTTATATTAGTTTTATTAATCAAATTTAATTGCCTTTTAATTTGAAAAAAAAAAGTATGAATGCAACTGAATGAGTTTGAAAGTTATATTAGTTTTATTAGTCAAAAAAATTTAATTGCTTTTTAATTTCAATGCAGGATACAAGAAAATGAGAGATACGGAATATTTACGTGGTGAACTTCCAATTAAATGCATCTTATTGTCACAAAAGAAACATATGAAGAATTAAAGAAATGGTAAAATGAATTAATTTGTTGGGCTACCATCAAGGTATCAACGTAGAGGTATAATATATAAGTTGAGGATGGTTTCTCTATTGGGCTGGGTTTGCAGTTTGATATGAATCAGTTTGTGGAGTAGCCCACTAAACAAAAGGAAGCAGGCCACAAGCCGGGGGGAAATTTTGAGGAATTAAAGAGGGTTTGTAGGTGATAACTGTAAATGAACCGAACGAATACGGACAAGACTTTGTTTATGTTCATTTGTTAAAGAAATAATGTGTTTACGAACGGTTCATGAACACTTACTGAACAAGACTTTATGTTCATGTTCATTCATTAAGGAAATGAATACATTCATGAACACAAATAAAATCGGCGAAGGCGGCAGATGGCCGGAAGGAGCGGTGCTAGACCTTGAAGTGCTAATCATGGAACGGAGATCGATAATATTTGTCGATGTGAATAGTGAGAAGGCAATAACAATTGAAAGATATAAAATAATAAGTTTGGATTAAATAAATAAATGCACAAAATTCTTTAATGAACAACATAAACAAACGAACATGAATGAATGTTCACGAACACATTAACCAACGTTCATGAGCACAATTGAATGAACGGCACGTATGTTCATGTCCGTTCATTTAATTAATCAAACAATTTTTTTTGTTCATGTAATTTATTAAAAGAACGAACGTAAACGAACTTCCCGCTGAATGGTTCATGAATTATTTGCTGAACGTTTGATTCATTTGCAGCCCTAACAATGGCGAAAATCAAAGGAGTGTTGAACATCAATTAAATTGGGACGCAAAAATTAATTGCGAATTTCTAGGTTATCATTCGTGCTTCGTGACCGGTTCGAAACGTAGATAAATATAAGCAAATCACAAACATGATGATAAAAAAACCACGTCGTGACAATATATTCGAAAGTCATGAAAAAGGTACGTCATTGTATACGGAAGTCAAGATATTTGAAAAATTACACCAAAACGTATATAATTATAAACACGACGGGCACAAATTACAGTAGGTCGGTTAAAACATTGTTAAAAACACATCACCATGGTGTGATTAGAGATGAGCATCGGGCAGTTTAAAAAAACTGAATAGTTTAAAAAAATAAAACAACCAATCAGAATTCCAGTTTGAGGCATTTCATTGTGTCTAGAGACATTACCAGCTCGCTGACAAGCGTTACAAGCCTTCACATCTCTAAATAACTTAGGCCAGTAAAATCCATAATCTAGGACTTTCCTTGCGGAAAATTTAGCTCCATGATGTTCACCTGTCAATCCTTGATGATAGTGGAATAAAATCTCTTTAGTTTCTTTTCCATCAACACATATTCTAATTATCTGATCAGGTCCTATGTTGAAAAGGTAAGGATCTTCCCAAATATAATCTTTTATGTCCTTAAAGAATTTCCTCTTTTGATGAGATTCAACCCATCCTTTGTGACACCCCAGGAAAACCAGTGAACGATTGAATTTACCTAGCTTCCTCAGTGAGTGCATACCAAATTTCGGGACGAAATTTCCAATTAGTTGGGGATAATGTGACAACTCGAACTTTAGACTTGCTTTGATGTAACGTTACGTGTTTATGTGACACTTTCAACTAATGGATGTTATGTGATTTATTGAATGTCGCTATGTGCTTAGTGTTTTACGTGTTTGCATGTTAATCGAGCCAAACCCGATTGCACATTATAACCGGTCACACAAGCCCTTTGGGCCACACCTTGCTCACTGATCCATTAGGCAGCCGAGTGGGCTCGGCCCACTCCCCACTCGCAAACACAAAAACCACATGTGAGGGTTTGATTTTGATTGTTTTGCAAAAACACATAACACACACAAAACCCTAGAAGCTCTTGCTCTCTCTCTCTCGTTTTACTTGGAACCCGACGGCACAAGATCCACACTACTCGGATCATCTTTACTACTCGTAATCCGGTTAGTGTTTGTTATTAACTTGCTTGTTAAATGATGCTTTGATTATGGATTATCGGATTGTGTGTATGATGTTAGTATGTTTGATTGTATGTATGATCCGTGTGGTATTGTGTTAGTGATTGTATGTGATGATGTTATGATCCTAACTAGAACCGAATGTATATGTTCTCGGCTGGAATGATTTAGACTAGATGATTTGTACCGAATAGATGTTAATCGGCTAATATGCTTCTGTCACGTGAATTAGATATGATGTTTGATTGTGGTGATGTTTTAAACCGGCTCCATGTTGTTAAATCCGGATAATTATTCAAGGTTTTGATATGTTGTTCATGTGGTTGTGAGTTAGGGTTCATACGGATTTAGTGTTAAAAACCCTGTTTGATCGATGATTGCTTGTATGGTAAACTGTTAGTTGTTAATTGATTTTTGGAAACTGACAACGATAATTGAATTGCATAAATGTTGTAACTGAATTGCATGAAATCAGGAAAGCTGTTACACGCTTGGTTGCGACTCAGATTGCGAGTCGGGAACCCACAATCACGACTCGAGATCACAACAGCACAAGCCGAGACCATGGTTGCGAGTCCCGTTGCGACTCGTAACCGGACCATGATGAGCCGAAATCACCATTGCGACTCGCAACCTCCTGTTGCGACTCGTAATCAGCTGTTGTGACTCGTAATCCCGGTTGCGACTCGAGATCGCCGGTTGCGACTCGAGACTAGCTGCTCGTACACTGTTTTGGGCCTACCTTGTCACGGGCCCAATTCGATTGACTGCTAATTTGGACTGCTTATCTGTTTGGGCCGATTAAACTTCTGGACTGTTTATTTATCTGGGCCGAGGCCTTCATGTTTGATTGTTATATGATTGGGCCGGGTATTGTTTGGGTTAGACATTTATATCGTACAAGGTGGTTGGGCTCGCACAAGCTCTTTGGCCCAACCATCCGAATCGCACAAGGGGTGTGTTTAATGTGTTGACTGTGTTTGTGCATAAGTGTTTGCCATGATGTTTACGTGCACTATTTGAACCGAACCTGACTTGTGTGGTAACCCTGTTAGGACGTGGTTGACCACCCTTAGTTCAAGAGTCTTTTATTTGTGTATCTGCCGAGCAAACCAAGGTGAGTTCACACAGCCAAGGCATGGGATTCCCGGGTTGGGAATTGGGTTGGATATGTTGAATATGGAATGATTACTCGTACTTACGCATTCTCTAGACTATAGACCATCGTCCTCAGGTTAGTCAGGACACGTTACGTAAAGCCTACGTAACCCAGTATGTTTGCCATTTGTCTCCCGGGTCGGGAGGACACGTTACGTAAAGCCTACGTAACCCAATACCATCTACTGGCTTCCGGGTCGGAAGGCCACGCTGCGTAAAGCCTACGTAGCCCCCACGCGTACCACTGTCCTCGGGGAAGGGCACGTCACGTAAAGCCTACGTGACCCTGTACGTTTTCCTGTTCTCGGTAAAGAAGAACACATGGTCGGAAGTTAGTCTAGTAAGTACCGTTAATGAGAAGCCCTCATTAGCCAGGTTAAACATGGGAAGCCCCCACCAGTAATATGAACACAAGGTTTGGGAAGCCCCCACCTTTAGTACACACTAGTATGGGAAGCCCCCACTAGCTAAACTTATGCACTAGATTATGAACTTACTTTCTGTGAACTCGCTCAACTAGTTTGTTGATTATTTGCTGCATGCCTTGCAGGACTTTAGGTACATTATGGAGCTTGCACAGGGAGGAGCAGGTCGTTGTGGGATACGGATCATGAACCTTATCTGAACCTATAACTATCTTGAGATTACATACTATGCTTCCGCTATTTAAACGATGTTTGGTTTTGGAACATCAATCATGTTATGATGATTTACATTGATTACTTTTATTATTAAATGCTATGTTTGATATGATTGATGGCTTGATCCTGGTCAGTCACGCTCCCAAGCGGTGGTACTCCGCGGGTGGATTTTGGGGGTGTGACAGATTGGTATCAGAGCCATTGGTTATAGAGAACTTGGTTTTAATATGGAAAACGTTTTTATTAAAACCGGACTATAACCAGTACAGTGCTCTCAACGATCCACAACGACGATTCGCTCCACGTGCAAGACTCGACATCTTAGGTAATAAGGTTTATGTTTATTGCCTGTTTGCTAGAACTGCTTAGAATTTTGCTCGCATTACGTTTAGATACACATGATACTATAGCATGAGAATCCCTACGTGCTTACACTTTTCTGTCATCGCCCTACTCGCGAACCACTCTCATTTACGTTACTTTTATTATGAAGATCATGTCTGGACGAATCAACATGACACAAGCCCAGCTAGAGGCTCTCGTTCAAGCGCAAGTTGCTGCGGCAGTTGCAGCAGCTCAAGCAGGTAGTATATCCTGCAGTATAGGCACACACTAGGATCTTTAGATCCTACATTAACACTCGTATTTAACTTCGTCCTATTCGTACACAATAGGTCAACACGCGCAGCAGCCTGTCTTCACTTTCAAGAACTTCATGGACTGTCGTCCAAATTCTTTCAGTGGCACCGAGGGGGCAGTGGGACTCCTCCATTGGTTTGAAAAGTTAGAATCAGTATTCGAAATGTGCGAGTGCCCTGAGGCTCGCAAGGTCAAGTTTGCCACCGGCACCTTGGAAGGAATCGCGCTAACCTGGTGGAACGCGCAGGTGCAAATTCTTGGGTTGGCAGCTGCTAACGCCACCCCGTGGAACGATTTTAAGGAACTCATCAAGCGTGAGTATTGCACGCGTGAAGATATTCACAAGCTGGAAGACGAGCTGTACAATCTGAAAATGGTAGGATCGGAGATTGAAGCGTATATTAAACGGTCGAATGAGCTGGCCGTTCTGTGTCCAACTATGGTGGACCCTCCCTACAAGCGCATTGAGATGTATCTCAAGGGTTTGGCGCCAGAAATTCAGAGCCACGTGACGTCGGCTAATCTCGATAACATCCAGGAAATTCAGCGCCTCGCTCATCGCATCACCGATCAGGCAGTGGATCAGAATAAACTGCCCAAGCGTGTTAGTGCTACTGCTAACGTCACCACCTCAGTTACTCCTGCTACATCTGGTGACAGCAAAAGAAAATGGGATGGAGATTCCAACAGGGGTTCAGCGACTGTTCAGCCACAAGCTCAGCAGCAGAAGGTCGACCACTATCAGAGTCCCAGTCAGCAATCCTCTGGTAGTCACAGACAGAGGAGATATCAGGGTAGTCAACCTAGGTGCCACAACTGCAACAGGCATCACCACGGCCCGTGTAACAAGGGTCGTTGTCAAAGGTGTCTTAAGATGGGCCACGAGGCCAAAGACTGTAGGAGCCCTCGTCCTGCGAATCAGAATCAGCAGCCTCAACAACTAACTCCACAGAACCAGCAGCAGCAGCAGCCACAGCGTGGAAACCGGGGATGTTTCCAGTGTGGGGCTGAAGGTCACTTCAAACGCGATTGCCCTCAATTGAACCAGAACCAGAACCGTAACAACAACAACAACCAGGGCAACGGCAACAACAACGGCGGGAACAACAACAATAATGGCAACGAGGCAAGAGGTCGAGCTTTCGTTTTGGAAGAGGAGACGCAGTGAACGATCCCAACGTGGTTATGGGTAAGTTTCTCCTCGACAATATTTACGTTACTGTTTTGTTTGATTCGGGTGCGGATACAAGCTATATGTCTGTGAAAATGTGTCAACTGCTAAAACGTGCACCAACACTTTTACCCACCAAACATGTAGTAGAGTTAGCTAACGGTAAAAGTCTAGAAGCCACGCACGTAGTTCAGGGTTGTAATCTTATCCTAGCCGGCCAAGCTTTCTCTATCGATCTCATTCCCATAGTTTTGGGTAGCTTCGACGTCATGATTGGGATGGATTGGTTATCCCAACACCAGGCAGAAATCTTATGCAGTGAGAAGATTATTCGCATTCCTCGTTCTGGTCAGGAACCTCTCGAAGTTCAAGGTGACAAGAGTGGTGCTGTGGTTGGCATCATCTCTTTCTTGAAGGCTCAGAAATGCTTACGAAAGGGGCACACTGCCATTCTGGCACTCGTTACAGACGCTTCGGCGAAAGAAAAGAAATTGGAGGATATTCCAATTGTACGTGATTACCCTCAGGTGTTTCCTGAAGACTTACCTGGCTTACCGCCTCATCGACAGGTCGAATTTCAGATCGAGCTCGCTCCAGGAGCAGCACCCATAGCTCGTGCACCATATCGTCTAGCTCCATCGGAATTGGAGGAGTTGTCAAAGCAACTGCAGGAACTCTTGGAAAAGGGCTTTATTCGTCCAAGCTCTTCGCCTTGGGGAGCTCCAGTACTTTTCGTGAAAAAGAAAGACGGTACGTTCAGGATGTGTATCGACTACCGTGAACTCAACAAGGTGACGGTGAAGAACCGTTATCCTCTTCCACGCATAGACGACCTATTCGACCAGTTGCAAGGGTCGTGTTACTATTCGAAGATAGACTTGAGGTCTGGTTACCATCAGCTGAGAGTCCGGGATGAGGACGTCTCCAAGACAGCCTTCAGAACTCGTTACAGTCACTACGAGTTTCTTGTCATGCCGTTCGGGTTAACGAACGCGCCTGCCGTATTTATGGACCTTATGAACAGGGTGTGCAAACCCTATCTCGACAAGTTTGTCATAGTATTCATCGACGACATCCTGATTTACTCCAAGAGTCAGGAGGAACACGAGCAGCATCTTCGCGTTATATTGGAACTCCTTCGGAAGGAACAGCTGTACGCTAAGCTTTCTAAATGCGACTTCTGGCTTCGTGAAGTCCACTTCTTAGGCCACGTAGTGAACAAGGATGGGATCCATGTTGATCCATCCAAGGTAGATTCTATCAGAAACTGGCCTGCACCGCGTACACCGACGGAAATACGCCAATTCTTGGGTTTGGCAGGTTACTACAGACGGTTTATCAAGGATTTCTCGAAGATTGCTCAGCCGCTTACGCTACTGACACAGAAAGGTGTCACCTACCGTTGGGGCAACACGCAGGAAACTGCTTTTCAGTACCTAAAGGATAGACTTTGCAGTGCACCTATCCTCTCTTTGCCAGAGGGCACAGACGATTTCGTAGTATATTGTGACGCATCAATACAGGGTTTGGGTTGCGTATTGATGCAGCGGGATAAAGTTATTGCCTACGCCTCTCGTCAACTAAAGATTCATGAACGGAACTACACGACGCACGATTTAGAGCTGGGAGCTGTGGTTTTCGCGCTTAAGATATGGCGACACTACCTATACGGTACCAAGTGCACGATTTACACCGATCACAGGAGTCTCGAGCATATCCTTAAGCAGAAGGATTTGAACATGCGTCAACGACGATGGGTCGAGTTACTTAACGACTACGAATGCGCCATCAAGTACCATCCAGGCAAAGCCAATGTTGTGGCTGATGCCCTCAGTCGGAAAGACACCTTACCGAAGCGCGTGCGAGCGCTCCAGCTTACGATTCAGTCTAGCCTTCCTGCTCAGATACGAGCTGCTCAGACAGAAGCACTGAAGCCAGAAAACATTAAGGCTGAAGCCTTACGCGGCTCACGACAGCAAATGGAACAGAAGGCAGACGGCGCCTACTATGTAACGGGGCGTATTTGGGTCCCACTTTATGGCGGTATACGCGAACTTGTAATGGACGAAGCACACAAGTCTCGCTACTCGGTACATCCAGGGTCGGATAAAATGTACCACGACATCAGCACTACTTATTGGTGGCCTAGTATGAAGGCCCACATCGCTACATACGTTGGAAAATGCTTGACCTGTGCGAGAGTCAAGGTCGAATATCAGAAACCAGCTGGCCTACTTCAGCAGCCTAAGATACCTCAATGGAAATGGGAAGAAATTTCCATGGATTTCGTTACAGGCCTACCTAGATCCCAGCGTGGGAATGATACCATATGGGTGATCGTGGATCGACTCACCAAGTCTGCACACTTCCTACCTATAAAGGAAACGGACAAGTTCTCCACTCTTGCAGACGTATATCTTAAAGAAGTTGTTTCAAGGCACGGGGTGCCCACGTCCATCATTTCGGATCGCGATGCACGATTCACGTCAGAGCTTTGGCAAGCAATGCACAAATCTTTCGGCTCACGGTTAGACATGAGCACAGCATATCATCCTCAGACGGATGGGCAGTCTGAGCGAACGATTCAAACACTTGAAGACATGCTTAGGGCATGCGTTATCGATTTCGGCAACGGCTGGGAAAAGCACCTCCCTTTGGTGGAGTTCTCGTATAATAATAGCTATCACACCAGCATCCAAGCCGCTCCATTCGAGGCATTGTACGGACGTAAATGCCGGTCACCTCTCTGTTGGGCAGAGGTGGGGGATAGTCAGATTACGGGTCCAGAGATTGTAGTGGACGCCACAGAAAAGATAGCACAGATACGACAACGCATGGCGGCAGCACGCGACCGTCAGAAAGCCTACGCGGACAAGCGTAGAAAGCCTTTGGAATTTCAGGTCGGGGACCGGGTTTTATTGAAAGTCTCACCCTGGAAGGGTGTGGTTCGTTTTGGCAAACGGGGCAAACTGAATCCGCGATACGTCGGACCATTCGAAATCATAGAAAAGATTGGCAAAGTAGCATACAAGTTGAACCTACCAGCTGAACTCGGGGCAGTTCACAATGTCTTTCATGTATCGAACTTAAAGAAGTGCCTATCAGATGAAAACCTCATCATTCCTTTTAAGGAACTCATTATCGATGAGCGGTTGCAGTTCGTCGAGGAACCAGTTGAAATCACGGACCGGGATGTGAAGGTCCTCAAACACAAGAGAATCCCTCTTGTCCGAGTTCGTTGGAACTCCAAACGTGGCCCAGAGTACACTTGGGAACGCGAAGACAGGATGACAGAAAAGTACCCCCAGTTATTCGAAACCAATGCTACCACTACTGAGGCTGAAGCTACTACTTCGGAATTTCGGGACGAAATTCCAGATCAACGGGGGGAGGATGTGACACCCCAGGAAAACCAGTGAACGATTGAATTTACCTAGCTTCCTCAGTGAGTGCATACCAAATTTCGGGACGAAATTTCCAATTAGTTGGGGATAATGTGACAACTCGAACTTTAGACTTGCTTTGATGTAACGTTACGTGTTTATGTGACACTTTCAACTAATGGATGTTATGTGATTTATTGAATGTCGCTATGTGCTTAGTGTTTTACGTGTTTGCATGTTAATCGAGCCAAACCCGATTGCACATTATAACCGGTCACACAAGCCCTTTGGGCCACACCTTGCTCACTGATCCATTAGGCAGCCGAGTGGGCTCGGCCCACTCCCCACTCGCAAACACAAAAACCACATGTGAGGGTTTGATTTTGATTGTTTTGCAAAAACACATAACACACACAAAACCCTAGAAGCTCTTGCTCTCTCTCTCTCGTTTTACTTGGAACCCGACGGCACAAGATCCACACTACTCAGATCATCTTTACTACTCGTAATCCGGTTAGTGTTTGTTATTAACTTGCTTGTTAAATGATGCTTTGATTATGGATTATCGGATTGTGTGTATGATGTTAGTATGTTTGATTGTATGTATGATCCGTGTGGTATTGTGTTAGTGATTGTATGTGATGATGTTATGATCCTAACTAGAACCGAATGTATATGTTCTCGGCTGGAATGATTTAGACTAGATGATTTGTACCGAATAGATGTTAATCGGCTAATATGCTTCTGTCACGTGAATTAGATATGATGTTTGATTGTGGTGATGTTTTAAACCGGCTCCATGTTGTTAAATCCGGATAATTATTCAAGGTTTTGATATGTTGTTCATGTGGTTGTGAGTTAGGGTTCATACGGATTTAGTGTTAAAAACCCTGTTTGATCGATGATTGCTTGTATGGTAAACTGTTAGTTGTTAATTGATTTTTGGAAACTGACAACGATAATTGAATTGCATAAATGTTGTAACTGAATTGCATGAAATCAGGAAAGCTGTTACACGCTTGGTTGCGACTCAGATTGCGAGTCGGGAACCCACAATCACGACTCGAGATCACAACAGCACAAGCCGAGACCATGGTTGCGAGTCCCGTTGCGACTCGTAACCGGACCATGATGAGCCGAAATCACCATTGCGACTCGCAACCTCCTGTTGCGACTCGTAATCAGCTGTTGTGACTCGTAATCCCGGTTGCGACTCGAGATCGCCGGTTGCGACTCGAGACTAGCTGCTCGTACACTGTTTTGGGCCTACCTTGTCACGGGCCCAATTCGATTGACTGCTAATTTGGACTGCTTATCTGTTTGGGCCGATTAAACTTCTGGACTGTTTATTTATCTGGGCCGAGGCCTTCATGTTTGATTGTTATATGATTGGGCCGGGTATTGTTTGGGTTAGACATTTATATCGTACAAGGTGGTTGGGCTCGCACAAGCTCTTTGGCCCAACCATCCGAATCGCACAAGGGGTGTGTTTAATGTGTTGACTGTGTTTGTGCATAAGTGTTTTCCATGATGTTTACGTGCACTATTTGAACCGAACCTGACTTGTGTGGTAACCCTGTTAGGACGTGGTTGACCACCCTTAGTTCAAGAGTCTTTTATTTGTGTATCTGCCGAGCAAACCAAGGTGAGTTCACACAGCCAAGGCATGGGATTCCCGGGTTGGGAATTGGGTTGGATATGTTGAATATGGAATGATTACTCGTACTTACGCATTCTCTAGACTATAGACCATCGTCCTCAGGTTAGTCAGGACACGTTACGTAAAGCCTACGTAACCCAGTATGTTTGCCATTTGTCTCCCGGGTCGGGAGGACACGTTACGTAAAGCCTACGTAACCCAATACCATCTACTGGCTTCCGGGTCGGAAGGCCACGCTGCGTAAAGCCTACGTAGCCCCCACGCGTACCACTGTCCTCGGGGAAGGGCACGTCACGTAAAGCCTACGTGACCCTGTACGTTTTCCTGTTCTCGGTAAAGAAGAACACATGGTCGGAAGTTAGTCTAGTAAGTACCGTTAATGAGAAGCCCTCATTAGCCAGGTTAAACATGGGAAGCCCCCACCAGTAATATGAACACAAGGTTTGGGAAGCCCCCACCTTTAGTACACACTAGTATGGGAAGCCCCCACTAGCTAAACTTATGCACTAGATTATGAACTTACTTTCTGTGAACTCGCTCAACTAGTTTGTTGATTATTTGCTGCATGCCTTGCAGGACTTTAGGTACATTATGGAGCTTGCACAGGGAGGAGCAGGTCGTTGTGGGATACGGATCATGAACCTTATCTGAACCTATAACTATCTTGAGATTACATACTATGCTTCCGCTATTTAAACGATGTTTGGTTTTGGAACATCAATCATGTTATGATGATTTACATTGATTACTTTTATTATTAAATGCTATGTTTGATATGATTGATGGCTTGATCCTGGTCAGTCACGCTCCCAAGCGGTGGTACTCCGCGGGTGGATTTTGGGGGTGTGACATCCTTCAAATGTCCTCTTGCTATGTAGTTTGTAAAATCAACAAACCATGGATCACCTCTATTCTTGGACTGAATGTACAGAATGAATTCGTGTGAAAAAACATTGTTAATCTCGAAAGATGATCAACTGCAACACTTTCAACTCCACATTTATCATAGATTTTAGTATAGAATTCTTGAAGAAGCAAAATCCAACAAATCAACCTTGGTTTGGCATCTTCCTTATTAAACAGATATCTTAAAGTAGAATGGTCAATATAAACTATAGTTTTAGAAAGGATGAAGTATGAATGGAGGTTATCAAAAGCGAATACTGATGTGTGTCGGTGTGAATATATTTTTAGTTATATTTTAAGCCTTTTTTAACACTTTAGTCAAGTTTTAAATTTATAAAACACGACATTGTACTAACACTAAACACACATATGGGCAAGTGCACCCATCGTGAACGTAGTATAGCGTTGGTAAGATACCGAGGTCGTCCAAGGACACAAGAGCTTTTAATACCGGTTTGTCCTCAACGTCTAATCAAATCAAAAGTTTAGAAAAGGTTTTAAACATAAAAATTAAAAACTAAAAATGCTAAAAATAAAAATAAAAACAAATAGACAAGATGAATCACTTGGATCCGACTCGCCTTTAGTGTAACCTTTGATGATTTCCGCACTTTTGCACTTTTTAAGAGATTATCTTAGTTATAGTAGTAGGCCCCTCTTTTGAAGGTGATGTTACCCTCAACCCAGTAGTTTGATTCAGCAAGGATACAATTCTAAAGGGTCGGAATATTGAAAGATAATTAATTAAGTTATTAATGCGTAATGTGGTAGGCCCCTCTTTTGAAGGTGACGTTACCCTCGGCTAAGTGGTTTGAGTCAGCAGGGATATAATCCCAAGTAGCCGGGTTAATGTATTAATAGTAGTTAACATATGAGGGGATCGAGCCATTCGCACCCCCGCCATCTAATACCAGTGGGTATTGAAGGAGGTCCTAGTAAGCTTGACCCAGGTCCTTGCAGGATCTATACACTGAACAAGGCAAGAACCTTACCAAACCATTCCCTTAACCCCCGACCAGGTAGCCAACATATCTCTATATAGACCGTAGAGATATGAACGGTGTAAATCTTTTATTTTATATAGACAGTAAAATAATGCCAAGACACCACGGACAAATGATAAGAAAGTTTCACTTTCAGCATAAGAAACTAGTTATTAAAGTCATTAATACAAAACCAAATAAAAAGTGCGAAAAGATTAAGAATCAAAAGTATTACACTAAATGCTTGTCTTCACCAAGTGATGTAAGAGACTTAGGTAAACATGGCCATTGATTGTCAAGAACTCTTACTATCAATCTTGGATCCCGAGACTACTACACACACTCTATGATGGATGATGGATGATGGTGGTGGATGTGGGTTGTAGTGGTGGTGGAGTGTGGGTGAAGTGGGAGAGAGGTGGTTTGCCAAGGGATGCCTTTGAAGTGAACCAAGCACCTCTATTTATAGCCTGCACAGAAGCCCGGACACGGCCCCGTGTCCATCCTCTTATTCTTTCTTCATTAATTGCAATTTGTCTGCATTAGCTCCACACGCCCCCCGTGTCCGCTGGGCACGGCCCCGTGTGCAGAAGCGTATCTGTACTATCAAGATTTGCTTGGATTCTGCAAATCTTAGCATTGACCACGACCCGTGTCGAGCTGGGCACGCCCCTGTGTCGGGAATAGAAGCTTCTATAGCTTTGTTCTTTCTGCAGACAACTGGCCAGGCCCCCGTGTCCGCTGGGCACGGGGCCTTGGTCAGCCTTCTGTTCTCTTGTTTTTGCTTGGGAAGATGCTGTCGAGGGTCAGGCATGCCACGTTTATTCCTTTTATTGTAATTATGTTAGATTTTTCTGCATATTTGCTCCTTTTGTTCATTTACGCTCATTTAATCCTGAAAATACAAAAGGAAGACAAAAACACACTTTTTCCAACATTAGTACTAAAAAAAGGGTTAGTTTTATGCCTTATTTGATGTAATTTATATGTTGAATTTTACACACATCAAATACCCCCACACTTGAATCTTTGCTTGTCCTCAAGCAAAACTCTTTATAATGTGGCTTACAATCCCAAATGGAATGGGTTGAAGAGAAGTTTTGTGCTTGTCCTGAGTGTCAGGAATCCAAGATCTTTATTAGGCTTTATTTTTATGTTATTTACAATCTTATTCGTTATGATTTACTTAGAACATTTCATAAGAGAAATTACTTATTTGGGCATAACATGCCTTTTTTTTTTAAATTTCATTTATATACAAGTTCACATACCTCACAGGAGATCACTCAACACTCTTCCGAAGATGTATTTTTGTGAAACACTCGAGACCGACATGGAACTTACTTCTACCATATGCTTGCCAAGCAATCAATCCTCCTCCTTTTTAACTATACACCTTTGTAAATATCAAGAGGACTTGGGGAAGGGTTAGGCTTGGGTTAAAGGTAGGTGGTTTTGGTTAGTGGTTAGTAAAAGGGCTAAAAGCGTAAAAAGCGTTGGTCGTCGTAAAACTTTTTGTTTTTGTGACTTTTATTCAAACAAAGCATTTTCAAACAAAGTTTCTTTGAGGAACTTGTTTGTTTATTGTTATACTTCATTTTTTAAGGGATGTCACCTGAAGACCGATCTTTTTACTAAATTAAAGGGTTAAAAATAAAAAGGGTTTTGGTGGTAAAGGATGTTTGTTTTGAGGATTTAGAAACGAAAAGGTTTAGGCTCAAAGGGGTTAACTAGGGGGATTTTGGGTAGGTGAAAAAAAAATTGCAAAATAATGGTGTGGAAAAGAAAAAAGGTTAGTCCTAATGCCTCCATCATTTATTTACTTGGGTTTAAGTTGGTAAGGACCGGGAATGTATCGTCATGGCAAGTTCTAGAGTTGTAAGAAACCAAGCGGCTATTCACACAAGAAACGAAAAATGAGCATTTAATTTAAAGATGTATGTTTTTATGCTCAATAAAGGCTCAAAACTCACTTTTTATGGGAATGAGTTTTTAATGCGATCAAGTATATATAATCAAATTTTAACTAGTTTTATCATGCCGTTTCATAATTTTCTTATGTTGGTTCTTTTTATCACGATGCTATCGGTTGTAAATTTGTAAAAATATAACATTTTTAGAACTTGTTATTCCCAAATTAAACCAAGATAAATAAAAAAATGAAAAGTTTTTGAAAAAAATTTGGGGTGATTAGCGGTTCCAATAGAGTTTTGTGTAAGGCTTGTTATTAGGACTTGCAAAATTCAAGGTTTTAGCATCCCCCACACTTAAATTACACATTGTCCTTAATGTGTCCCAAAAATAAGTTTTTAGGTTGACTGAATGTGTAAAAAGGTGTTAAAAACAAAATTTTATGTTACTGGGCGTCTGGACACGGGCCGTGTTGATCCGGGCACGACCTCGTGTTTAGATTACCAGTATCATGATTTACAGAAGGCTGGGCACAGCGGCGTGTTCAGTGAACACGGCCCCGTGTCCAGTTACCTGAACTGGGCATTTTCTGCAGAACCTTGGGCACGGGGCGTGTTGGGCTGAGCACGACCCCGTGCTGAACTTGCTGTAATGAAGAAAAATTGTCGGGTGACTCTGTTTTTGTGCATGGCGTGTGAGTTCAAGTTTCCCTTAGTAACCTCCACCATTCCGAGTGTGTTTTATTCCTGAAAAGTAAAACTAAACTAGAAAATATAAAAGTTAATCTATACTAAAGCTAAGGATAGTTCCGCGAAATGCCTCCGTGGTGCGCCACGTTTATAAGGGTCCTTGGCTAGACCCAAAGTCAGTCAAATGTTACCCAAGCGGGATGTTTTGCATCCTATGTTGCACCCTCGGAGAGCGTCATCCAAGCTTGAGTCTATGACTTTCATGTAGTTGACCGGGTCGTCGTCTTCTACTCTTTTCCCAACCCCAAAGTCAATCTCCTTGTCCCCAACCCTTAATGTTAGTGTCCCACCATTCATGTCTACCATTGCGTGGGCCGTGGCTAGGAATGGTCTTCCTAATATGAGTGGTACTTCGGTATCTTCCTCCATATCTAGTATGACAAAGTCGCCCGGGAAGACAAAGTCTCCGACTTTTACCAATAGATTTTCGGCGACACCTTGTGGATATTTAATGGACCTATCGACGAGTTGTATGCTCATTTTTGTAGGGCTTGTTTTCCCTAGTCCGAGTCGGTTGAACATTGATGCAGACATGAGGTTGATGCTAGCCCCAAGATCGGCTAGTGCATTGCGTATGGGTGATCCCCTAATCGAACAAGGGATGGTGAAGCTTCCAGGATCGATCTTCTTTTGTGGGAGTTTGTTGAGTAGTAAGGCAGAGCATTCTTCGCTTAAATTAACTAATTGCAATGATTCAATTTTACTTTTGTGAGTGAGAAAGTCTCTCATAAATTTTGAATATTTAGGCATTTGGGTTAGGACTTCTACAAATGGAATATTGATATGCAATTGTTTTAGTAGATTTACGAATATTGTGAATTGCTCATCGGTCTTTTGGCGAAGTAACCGACCGGGGTAAGGCACCAGAGGATTCTTGGTAGGCTCTTGATTTGGTGGAGGAGTCGTCTCTTTTTGGGGCGTTGGTGAAGTTGCGGTTTGGTTAGACAGGCTCTTTTTAGTTGGAGGTAGCAGAGCCTCCTCGGGACCTACGGTACGGTTTCTCAACGTGATGAGATGTACTTGTGCCTTTGGGTTGGTTTCGGTATTGATGGGTAACGCGCCTTGTGGTCTCTCGGAGAAATTTTGAGCTAGTTGATTTAGTTGTTTTTCAGTGTTTTGAATACTAGCTTGTTGATTTCTAAAGTTCGATTCCATTTGTTGAATTCGATCCGAGTTTTTCTTTTCGGTGTCGGAGATGAGGCGTGAGATAGTATCTTCAAGCCTCTCTCGTCCCCCTTGTTGTTGTTGAGAGAAATTTTATGACTCGTTTCTTGGTTGTTGAAAGTTTGTTCGTTGGTTTTGATTTTGTTGGTTAATACTATTTTCGGGTTTTCTCCAACCAAGGCTAGGGTGGTTACGCCATCCTTGGTTGTAGGTACCCGTCGGAGGACCAGACGGCCTAGTGTCACACCCCGACCGCGTAAAACAACGAAACCGCGGCGGAAACGTCGGGGAGTGTTGTAATAAAATTATTGTTTCACAACCATGGTAATTAAAGTTATGTTTTATTTATCAAACAAGAGAGTTATTTTGTCTTAAACAAAAGAAACAAGAGTACATAACATTATTTAAACTAATCTTGCTTCTTTTATGTCACTAAGGCCCGAGTCCACCCTAGTGTATCCTGAATCAAACCTATGCACCAGCACCTGAAAACACATGTGAAAATAGGTACGTCAGCATAAAAATGCCTGTGAGATACATAGGTTTTTTGAAAATAGGATTCATGACTTGAGTTTAAAGAAATATTTAATAAAAATTGGTCATGAATCTTGTTAAGTGTTTTCTTTTATAATTCATATGAAAATTTGATAAGAAATCAGATTATATAAAAGAAAGATGTATGGTTAATTAAATAACTAAGTAAAATGAGTTGTATAAAACAAACTGTTTGTAAAACAATGACTTGTGAAAATATGTGATTTATGTAAATTGTAATATGTCTAAATTGAAATGGTTTAAATACCACTACGATATGTAATATCACAAAAGCACTTATATATAGGAAGTACCAGCGGCGTATCCACCATACTTTTATCATATTACACACGCCTCGTTACTTAAATCACTTACCCAAACAAACCACCAATGTAAATTGTTCATGTTTAAACCGATTGCCAAATGCTTATGTGTAAATAATTGTTTATTATCAAAATGTAAACTATGTAATGTGCAAACCAATGTCAAGATGTTTATGTCAAATGTAAATCATGCAATGTGTAACGAATATCATGTATGGCAAGTGAAATATATCAACTATACCATAGGTAAAAATGCACAAAACAAGGTATTGAGGTAAAACACAGTTTAAATCAAAGTTATGTTTTGTGAAATAAATGCATGCTCTACTGATACAAACATCTATGCGGTATTGTAAAAATGCATACATTCAAGCCTTGATACTGTGGCGACAAACCCTTAAACAAATTAAAGGTTTATCTGAATTATGTGTATCGAATTCGGTCATTCCTTCCATCCAAACATTGGATTTCAGGAACGGGAGTTGTCAATTCCTATGGTACCACTACCTACTAACGAACGACATGACCAATGTTAATGAACGTATTTTTGTCTCATTTAAACAAACCAAATGTCATACCAAAATGTAAGCATGTTTTATGAAAATAATGTACTAAGTATGCAACAATGAACATACATAGCATGTGATGTAAAACAAATGTACTAAGTATGCAATAAATGAACATACATAGCATGTGATGTAAAACAAATGTACTAAGTATGCAACAAATGGACATACATAGCATAAAATGTAATGTAAAACGATGTACTAGGTATGCACTATATGGACATACATAGCAAAAACATAATGAAATGATGTACTATATGTGTACTAATGAACATAACAAGCATATGATATGAAAACATGGAAAGCACGAAAGTAACAAGTAGGCACATGTGTTTCACCCCAAAATGTTTGAAAAATAGTAAAAGAGGGGACTATGTACTCACTTGAGATTGCTCAATAGTCTTTAGATAACCACCAAGCAATGCTAGAAAGATCACGGAATCAAACGGCACCTAATATAGGTAACTACGTTAATAAACCGGACCTAAATCGGAAGATCGGATAAAACGTGGTTTCGTAAACCCAATGAGTATGAGAACTCATGTAATATGGTTTAACAAAGCCTACATTCTAAAACGGAACCTATCCTAAGTGCTTACGACCCATTACGACCCGTTTAGGTAGCTTACGCTACTTTAACACGTCGTTCGCGTAAAACGCGTTCGGACCGCCTAACTAGTCCTATGACAAGTAAAATATGCCTTAACATGTCTAATAATGTTGCCTAATCAGTTTAGATGTCAAAATTTATGTTACATATGCTTAAAATGAATTTTGGCACAAAAGGGCATTTTGGTCATTTTTCCTAAGGCATATAATTTCCTATCATACAACTACGTAGACTAAGTGACCATAAAGTATAACCTCGGAAGGTTATTCCTTATGCAACTATGGTAACAAAATGTGTTTGGTCGGATCCTAATGATCGACCAAACGGGTCGGGTACGAAAGTCTAAGCGATTGTTTAGATCGCTTACCTTACGACCCTATATAAGCACTAAACCTAAAGTGACGATCTAAACATGTTAAAACATGTTTAACGAAGTTTGAAAACATGTTAGGTATCAAAACAAACGGTTTTGATACCCAAGAATAGTTTGGTTGCAAAATACGCATTTTGACTGAAACTACGACTCGTCACTATGTCTAAATAACGTGGTAATCAGTAGGTATAATCATAAGAGATTAAAACCATCGTGATTACGCTCACGTTATGAAGTTCAAAAACTGGTCAAAGCTGAAAGTCAAACATAATTTGACTTTCGTGCTTAAAACGCATAAAAGAACGAAAGAATACTTACAAAAGGTCCAAGAAATGGAAGTTTGATCTAATTATTCTCAGGTATGGAGTGTTAGAACTCCAACTTAGAGAACAAATCAGATCAAGGTCTGGGTTTGAAGCAAATGGGGTTGGGTATTTATAGATTTTGGGTAACCGTTAAGATCGTTTATCGAGAAACGTGCTTCGATCTCAGCCGTACACATGCACCCATGGTTTTGGAATACCATGGGCACCTAAAATAGCCCATAGATTGCTTGAAATACCATTTGCAAGACCCTAAAACAGCTGGAACAGGTTGTAAATAGCTGGAAATTGATTTTTGCAGGTTTGACATGTTCACACAGGCCGCGTAAGGTAAGCCCCTGGGCTTACACGCCCCGCCTGGACTCCACAGTTCAGCAACAAGTTTCAATATTTGCAGTTTTGGTCCCTGCATGCTTTTAAGGCCATTTTCGATGCGTTTCAGGCCCGTTAAGCCATTTTTAAGGCTCTAAAATGATGCCTAAGTATAGGGGACATGAAACATGCTAAAAAATATGTCGGATGTCGGTTCGTTTGGCCGTACGATCACGTTATTCGATTAATTACGACGAAACACGAATGAACGCGAAAAACGATCCAAATTACGCGACGAATGGAATTTTATCATGGCAATCACTAAAATAAAATATTTTCATGATTACATAAATTTTTGGATGTCCGGATGTATTCAGAACGTAAGATATGCGCGAAAATGCAAACTTATGCACTTTTTTACGCTTTTAGTCCCTGAATGACCAAAAAGTTTATTTTAGCATACCGAACCACTCAAAGCCTATTTCTAAGCTATGTGAAGGATATTTAGGGTATGTTTAACTTATCATGAAATTCCAGAATGTCCGTTACAGTACGAATTGGCATACTTTCGTAGTTTGTCGAATTTAGTCCCTGTAAGCGAATAAACTTGATTTTGCCATACAAAAGCCTTCAAAACTTATTTCTAAGTTATGTAAAGGTTATTTAAGGTATGTTAAGCATAAATTGATGTTCTGGAGTGTTTGTCGTGTTAAACTGATTACGTTTACGCATCGGTTTGCGTATAACTCTCTCGAAAGCGATATAGAGTTTGAAATTGAACAAAAAATCAAAACATAAAAAATGTCAAACATAAACAAACAAACATTGGGATCAAATAACATTATTTTATTGATAACTGAACTGTTTACAATGATTACAAGCACAGGTGTCACAGTCTCCCCTACTTGTGGAAATTTCGTCCCGAAATTTATTTAGAGGAAACTCGTTAGAATAGATGTGGATATTCCGCCTTCATTTGATCTTCACATTCCCAATTAAACTCTGGTCCACGTTTAGATTCCCAGCAAACTTTGACCAATGGAATGCGCTTGCGTTTAAGCCACTTGACTTCACGATCCATGATTTCCACAAGTTTCTCAACAAAATGCATTGTGTTATCAACACGAATTTCGTCAAGTGGTTTGTGGAGGTTCTCATCAGCCAAACACTTCTTGAGATTGGACACATGAAAGGTTGGATGAACGTTTCCAAGTTCAGGAGGTAACTCAAGTCTGTAGGCTACATTACCGATTATTTCGACGATCTTGAATGGTCCAACATATCTAGGTGGAAGTTTTCGTGTCTTTCCAAATCTGATCACACCTTTCCAAGGTGAGACCTTAAGTAATACACGATCACCGACTTGAAATTCCAAGGGCTTGCGTCGTCGGTCCGCGTAACTCTTTTGACGGCTTCTAGCTGTCTGAAGGTTATCACGAACTTTCTTAACCTTATCTGTTGTCTCTAGAATGAGGCCAGGTCCAGTAAGCTGAGCCTCACCAATCTCATTCCAGCAGACTAGTGAACGCCATTTTCAACCATAGAGAGCCTCGAAAGGAGCCATGTTAATGCGGGAGTGATAACTATTGTTGTAGGAGAATTCAATCAACGGAAGATACGAATCCCAACTACAACCAAAATCGATCACACAAGCTCTAAGCATATCCTCCAAAGTCTGGATTGTTCTTTCAGTTTGGCCATCTGATTGTGGATGATAAGCTGCGCTCAAATTAAGTTGGGTCCCCATAGCGGATTGCATGGTTCTCCAAAAGCGAGATGAGAATCGAGCATCTCTGTCAGAAATAATGTTCAAAGGAACACCATGTCTAGATAAAATTTCATCCACATAAATTTTAGCAAGCTTGTCAGCAGATAGATCCTCACGGATCGGCAAGAAATGCGCTGACTTTGTAAGACGATCAACAATCACCCAGATGGCATCATGACCTCTCTTAGTGCGTGGAAGTTTGGTAATAAGATCCATAGCAATGTTTTCCCATTTCCAAACTGGAATCTCTGGTTGCTCCAATAAACCAGAAGGATGTTGATGCTCAGCCTTAACCTTAAGACAAGTAAGGCATTTGGATACGTATAAGGCGATGTCTTTCTTCATACCAGGCCACCAATACTGAGTACGAAGATCCTTATACATTTTATCTGCACCAGGATGAATAGAATAACGAGACTTTTGAGCTTCATCCATAAGCAAGGCGAGAAGATCATCTTGGCTTGGGACCCACAAACGGTCCATGAAATAATACAATCCATTGTCCTTCAGTTCAAGATCAGGCTTAATGTGATAGGGTAATTCCTTACCCATCAAGTATTGTGGAACACAGGTATGTTGAGCTTGAGAAATGCGAGCTTGAATATCAGATCGAACTTTGACACAGTGAAGCTTGATACGTTCCTTACGACTCAATGCGTCAGCTACGACATTCGCCTTACCAGGATGGTAGCGAATTTCGCAATCATAGTCGTTTAGAAGTTCAACCCAACGTCGTTGCCTCATGTTGAGTTCTTTCTGATTGAAGATGTTCGGAAGACTCTTGTGGTCAGTGAAAACCACACATTTTGTACCATACAAATAGTGTCTCCATATCTTGAGAGCGAAGACAACTTCACCTAACTCAAAATCATGAGAGGTGTAGTTTTTCTCGTGTACCTTCAACTGCCTTGATGCATATGCTATGACTTTGTTCCTTTGCATGAGAACACAGCCAAGACCCAAGTTCGATGCATCACAATACACGACAAAATCATCATTGCCCTCAGGTAAAGATAGAATAGGCGCATCACAAAGCTTCTGCTTCAAAGTCTGAAAAGCTTCCTCTTGTTTAGATCCCCATTCGAAGGGTTTGTTCTTTTGAGTTAGAGCAGTTAGGGGAACTGCAATCTTTGAGAAGTTCTCGATGAAGCGGTGGTAATAACCCGCGAGACCAAGAAAAGAACGAACCTCAGTAGGAGTAGTACGCGTATCCCAATCCTTAATCGTACTGATCTTGGAGGGATCTACATAAATACCTTGTTCGTTGACGATCTTGACTATGATTCCGTTTGCATAATTCTTTTTCGGGGACGAAAAAAGAGTAAGTGTGGGGATATTTGATGTATTGTAAAATACATCGGTATGCGCGTCGGTTTTAGTCGTTAGTTATTCGTTTTTAGTGTCGTTTGTAGATAGATTGTACATACTTTTGATTAAATTGTGTTTCCAGGTCTTTACAGCCAAAAGGAGCGAAAACGAGTCAAAATCTGGAAAGGCGGAAGGCTGGAACGGAAATCGAGGCGTTGGGAGCTGAAACGAAGCGGAAATTGCAGTTCTGGAGCTTCCAGGCGGGCCGCGTAACTAAAAGCAATCCCAAGATCCCGGTTCCATAGCAGACAACTTCCAATTATAATCATAACTAAAAGCAATCAGGATTCCTGTCTAGGTAGTTCCTTCATCATCCTTGAGTTCAGCCTTCGTGAGAGTTCGTGTCTAGTTCGTCTAGCTAATTTAGTTGAATTTTAATTATAATTTTAGGATATTAAGAAACCCCCCCCCAATTAATAAACAATTTAGTATGTCATGTCAGTCTTAGTCTAGATAGAGTCGTAGCGTAATCAGTAGAGTCTCGTGGGTTTGATACTAGGACTTGCTTTCGCTTTACTACATTGATCGGTTCACTTGCCGGTTGTGTGGTTTAGGGTTTAGATTGAGTCTTAGTTTTATAAATTTAAAGCTTAGGGAGTCTAGAATTAGGGTAATTTTAGTTGTTTTTAATTAACCCGTTTTCAGCACATCAAGTTTTTGGCGCCGTTGCCGGGGACTCTTGGCGATTGCGTTGATTACTTTGTTTGGACTTACTTGACATATCACGTGCTAGTTGTTTATTTTGTTTGAGTCATAGGTGTCTAAGTAATTTAGTGTCTTTTATAGTTAGTCGAGTCGTTTAGTGGGGTCTTCTTACTTGTTTGTTCTCGGTTTTTGCAGTTGATGCCCCATACGCGCTCGCAGGGTCCACCACCGCTTCCATTTACGATCAAGACTTCCGTCTCATCTTCTACACTCGAGGTAAGTTCTTCTAACTCACCTTCGTTTTCGCATTTCACCCCTGATCTCGATTTTCCACTTTCACCAAAAACATCACCCCATGTTTCCCCACCACCCTCCCGTTCTCGTACACCTTG
Organism: Helianthus annuus; assembly: GCF_002127325.2. NCBI lineage: Eukaryota > Viridiplantae > Streptophyta > Magnoliopsida > Asterales > Asteraceae > Helianthus > Helianthus annuus. The sequence goes on along the minus strand of NC_035445.2, from coordinate 44,741,333 downwards.
TCCTCCACCCGCTATGGCAAACCGCACCGTTTACCAGCAGGCTACCACCGGTTTCACCGGAGCTACATCACCCATCACCCTTCCGAACATCGCGAACGATAGGTCTTAGTAGATTCCCTCTTACATCATGACCGACATCACCAATTCATGTCAATTCCATGGTCGTGACGACGAGGATGCCCCCGCTCATATCAATCGCATCACTCGTCTTTGCAGCACCTTCTCCATTGAGGGTGTCAATCTTGATGCTAGGTATCTTCAGGTTTTTCCGTTCTCACTCGCTGGACGCGCAGCCGTCTGGTTCGATTCCCAGCCCGCTGGCACCTTCAATACTTGGGCAGGTCTTCGCGATGCATTCTTAGCCAAGTATTTTCCGCCAGCCAAGGCGTCTCGCCTTCGTGACCAGATTCACTCATTTCGTATGGAGCCGGATGAGCCGTATCACTTAGCTTGAGAGCGTTTTCAGACCCTGATATCCCGTTGTTCTCAGCATGGTCTATCCGATTGGGCGTTAGTCGAGAAATTCTACAATGGTCTCACTCCTGAGATTAGAGCTCGTTTCGATACTTCAGCAGGAGGTCAGCTTATGGGAAAGAAAACGGTGGCTGAGTGTAATGATTTGTTTGAGAGCTTTGCCCACTCCGATATGGACTACAGCACTACCAGCAGAACTTCCATTCCTGTACGTACCACCTCGGCCGGTCGAGGGGTAAACCAAGTTAGCGTGGATCCATCGGTAGCTGCTGTAGTCGAGGATTTGAGGCAGGAGTTGAGGCAGGAGATGAGGCAGGAGTTGAACGAGATAAAGAAGAAAGTGGATAGGTGTGAGGTTTGTCGATGAGGTCATGACACTATCGATTGTCCTACCATTACACTTGAGCAGGTGGAGTACATAGCCGGTCAGTCTAGGGGTCCCACGAATCCGTTCAATAATTCTAATTCCGGCTGGCGCGGTAGTGGCAATTCGAATGGTTATCGTTCGTCTGGAAATCCTCCTGGATTTCCATCTGGTCAGTATCAGAGTAGAGGGCCCGATATTTACACGAGTTCTAGTTCAGGGCAGTTTAGTGGGCCAGGTTCGAGTGGGCAGTATGCGAGTGGAGGACCGATTCAAGAGAATCAAGGCAGTGGAAAGGCTCCTGAGGTTTGTACGAACAGGTTGGAGGAGATGTTTGCCCAAATGATGACACGGACCACGGCGTTCATGAAAAATCAGGAGCAGACTAACAAAAATCACGAACTTCAGCTCAAGAGTCAGCAGGCCACCCTTCTCGATCTCCAGAGAACAGTAGGTGGGCTTGCTAAGCAGTTACAGGAGCATCCACCGGGTCAGTTTTCGGGAAACACTTTCACGAATCTCGCGAACCAGTCAGCGAAGGCGATTACGACCCGTAGTGGGAAGAGTTTGGGAGAGGTTGTGAGAGAAGGAGTTGAGGATGAGAGAGAGGATGAAGTCGATAAGGAGATCGAGATGGAGGCTCCAGGCAAGGTGCACACGAGGCTAGCCCCAGCAAATACCGCACACGCCGAGGAGTCGCCAGTAGAGAAGAGAGTAGAGAGGCAGCCGACGAAGGTTCGGCCGGCACCGGTGATTGATTATTCTCGCCTTCCATTCCCCGCCCGTGCCAGGCAGCAGAAATATGCCCAGGAGTACGGGAAATTCCTCGAGATGTTTACTCAGTTGAAGATCAATCTTCCGTTCATCGAGGCGCTTCAGTCTATGCCTAAGTATGCGAAATTCCTTAAAGATCTTTTGAAGCGTAAGGAGAGAATCGGCGAGCTTTCGAATATTCCGTTGACAGGAGGTTGTTCCGCGGTAGTCTTGAATAAGCTACCAGAGAAGTTGACCGACCCTGGCACATTCACGATTCCATGTTTCTTTAGGGGAGCCGTTACCCCTGCTCACGCCTTAGCCGATTTAGGGGCCAGCATCAATCTGATGCCATTTTCGTTGTATGAGCGACTTGGTCTAGGAGAGCTTACACCCACGCGCATGTCATTGTCCTTGGCTGACCGACCAGTCAAGTATCCTCGTGGGATAGTAGAGAATTTGTTGGTGAAGGTTGATAGGTTTGTGTTTGTAACAACTCTCACAAAAATCAATAAGTAGGATGATAATTAGATAATAAGAAAACCCTAATTGAGACACCCAAGTAATTTTGCATTAACCCTAAAATTTTCAGAACAATCGGAATCAGGATCAGGGCCCCTAAAACTCAAGGGGGGCAAACCCTAGTTGGACTTTTATCTAAATAAAACGTTGGGACAATCTGATTTGTCCAATTTGTTGATTCAGCCAAGCTAGTCCCGAGCCTAGGCAGCCTATAATTAGACTGCTTAGCTTACGGACCGCAAGGGAAACGGCTTACGATCCGTAAGCGAGTCTCAAAAATCACTATAAATAGCAGACATTGGGACTTGAACAATGAAATGAAAACGACGTCTCAACTCTGTCTGTACGTCGAGTTAGAGCTGTTACAGTACAATTAAACACACACGATCACGAAGTGCTGCCGCAATCAGGGTAATAACTCGATCGCTATTACGATTCAACGTCCGATCGATTATAACTATCCAACGATTGTCCGAGTGCTGCTCAAATTGAGCTTGTACTTTGATTATTCGTCGTGATTTCGACTTGAATATTTGAGTGCTGTTCGAATTCGGACTATGCTCTGTTATTCGTTGTGAATCCGATTGAATTATTAAGTATTGCACTCGTAAATCGTTGTGAGGGTTTAATCTCGTGAATTGATGTAACTACTGTATTAGTTACTAACCCGTTTGTGTGTGTGCATTATTGTTAAACTAGGTTAATCAAGGCTAATTAGTAGGCTTATATCTTGCTCGTTAAATCTGCAATGTGAGTCATTCTCTTTTTATCAACTGTTTTACAAAACTCCAAATTATTTTCAAAGTTATAATTACAGGGATTAAGTCTTTGTAATCACCAAGTTACAGCCGGTATGTGGGGTTTTGTATACATTACTTGATAACCGTCACTATTGGACAACGAGTTAGCCAGTGAGTGATATGACCATAGTCACAGACACCATCGGGCAAAGAGGCTACCGATGGATGTTCGAGTGACAAGTACTGTGGGTAGTTGGATTGATATCAGAAACATTGTAATCGCTCTTAATACTGTGAATTATAACAAAAGTAATGTTTTCAGTAAAACTGAATGATTCACTCAGTATTTCCCCGCTGACGAAACCTTTTCTAAACATGTTTCATGTGATCTGTTGTGATCCAAGGAAAGTACCGTGAAGCACTACAAGCTCAGAGAAGTGGCTCAATGTGAATAAATAAAGAAACATGTTTTGAGAAATAAAGATTTCCTTGTGAAATCATCTTATTGTAAATTATGGGATTTTATCCCTAAAACTTTATATAATATATTAAACGGGCAATTTTTCGTATTAAAAGATCTTGTGTTAAAAGAGTTCCGCTGTCGCCTAAATTAAATACCACGGGATTCCTATCCCGCGGTTCCTAAACCGGGTCAAACCGGGTCGGGGGCCGTGACAGTGTTCCCAGTGGATTTCGTTGTGCTCGATATGGAGGCCGATGAGAGAGTTCCTATTATTCTAGGCCGTCCGTTCCTTCGAACCGCAAAGGCGATCATCGACGTCTTTGACGGTAAGATTTCTCTTCGTGCGGGTGACGAGATTGTCACATTCGAGATTGATAGAGCGATGCAGCATCCTAGAGGTCGTGATGATGATAGTGGGCCGTGTCATTCCGTTTACTTTCTCAATTCATTCATATCTTGCGTCGACACGTGTCTTGAGTACATTAGTGGAGCTGATCTAGTAGGCGAGGGAGTTGTTGACGAGCATTCTGAGGAGGAAGTTGATGAGGCAGAGGAGGAGCAATTGGATGAGAATGATGAGTTGAGTGCTGAGCCTTTAGAGCTCGATGCAATTAGTGATGAGAGTACTCTTGTAGAGATCCCACCGCCTTTAGAACTTAAGGTTCTTTGTAACAACTCTCATAAAAAGTTATATTTATTTAAATAAATTGTCCAATAGGAAACCCTAATTGAGAAACCCAAGTGATTCTGAACAAACCCTAAAATTTTCAGAACATTTGGAATCAGGATCAGGGCCCCTAAAACTAGGGGGGGTAAACCCTAAGTGATAATTATCTACAGAAAACGCTGTCAAAAATGAAATTGCATGCAACGTCGACTCATCAGGGCTAGATAGGTAACGAAGCATGCCTAGTCTACTTTGACATCTCAGGCGAGTCGCGACAGGACCAGGGACATCTTCCGCGACACGCGGGAGGTGCAAATTTAGGGTATAATACAGGGGCTTGGGACTTGATTCCTGGCTTCAGTTCGACGTTGAAATTCCTTACGTATACAAAGTTAGACACTGTTTACTACAAAAACACACACTGATCATGAAGTGCTGCCGCAAAACAGGGTAATCACTCGATCACTATTACGATTCATTTTCCGACTGATCAATATATCCAATGGATGTTTAAGTGCCGCCCACATTAGGGTGATACTTTGTCGTTCGTTGTTAAATCGATGGATGTTTAAGTATCGCACTTTGTCGTTCGTTGTGAGAATTTGATCTCGTGAGTTATCGTAACTGCTGTATTGATCACTAACCCGGTTTTGTGTGCATTATTATTTAAATTAGGTTAACAAGGCTAATCCATATTCTGTTCGTGTTAAATCTGCAATGTGAGCCATTCTCTTTTTATCAAATGTTTTACAATACTCCAAATTATTTTCAGAATTATAAATTACAGTGATTAAGTTTATGTAATCACCAAATTACAGCCGGTATGTGGGGTATTGTGCACATTACTACTGTTTTAATCACATTAGGTGAGCGAACCTAAAATTAAGTGATATACGTCATTCATTGGGGCAGCCAATGGTGATATGACCACAGTCACAGATCCGGTCGAGTGACAAATACTGTGGGTAGTTGGTAGATATCAGAAACATATGTAAAAACTCTTAATACTGTAAATTATAATAAACGAGTCATTTTAGTAAACTGAATGATTCACTCAGTATTTCCCGCTGACAAAACCTTTTTCAAACATGTTTCAGGTGATCTATTGTAATTCAGGAAAAGTGCTGGGGAGCATTTCAAGCTTAAGAAAGTGGCTCATTATAAAATAAAGAAATATGTTTTCTAAAAATAAAGATTTCTCAGTAAAATCTTGTTTTTGTAAATTATCGGGGTTTTATCCCGAATTGTGAAATAAAATAATCGGGAAAAGTTTTTAGCTTTAAAACGATCCTGATGATAAACTTCCGCTGTTAAACTCAATTAAATAAATATCACGGGATTTCTGTCCCGCGGCTCCTGAAACGGGTCAAACCGGGTCGGGGGCCGTGACAGAAATGAGGTGGTATCAGAGCCACTGAGTTAAGCTAATTAAGTATTTAAAGATACTTAATTTTTTTCCTAATTACTATTATGTGATTATGTGTTTTATTAAACTGATTATTTGTTAGTTACAGTATGGGTAAGCAAAAGCTGCAAAATATCTATCTTAAATTAGATAGGTCAGTCTACGAAGAGGGAAGTTCATCCCAAAACAAATCTTCAAAACTCCCTACAATTCCTGAAGAAGGAATATTTGTGCGAAAAGCACAATAAGAGAAACCGCTTTCTCCTAGAAAAAGGAGTATGATTATTAAGAAAAGTAAAGAGCAAATCCGAGAAAAGAGGATTAAAAAGGAAACCCAGGAATTAATCAATAAATCACCTTGGGAAGACAAGCTAGATGAGAAATGGGCAAATTTATATATGTTAGCCACAGTAGCAGAACATGCAGATCTTTAAAAACCCTAAGTCTAGTAATAGCACTTCCCAGTAAATAAATAAATAAATCCGAGTGTGTTCTTTCCTGTTATTTTGTACAAATAGTGTGCAATAAAACTTCAATGTTTATTTGTTAAACTTTGTTCCAAAGTTTTAACTTAGTATTTTTGTGCATTTTGCATATATGCTACACAGCATGAATGAGATATCTGAAGCCTTTCAGAACCTCGATCTTTACCCGGTGAATGTAGAAGTTTCCAAAGATTTCACTGGATACTTTGCTGATGTGGAACAACCTGTAGAATTCAATGCTCCACCTTTGACAAAGCCAAAACGAAAGAAAAGAAAGAATTATGTATGGGGTAGTCGTATCCGTAGGAAAAAGCCAGCCACAAAACTTCCTAAAATAAACAACCCTTTAGAAAAAGGAAAAGAAATTGTACTCAAAGAAAGTTCTAAACAGCAAGAGATGGAAACTGAAGTCAAGAAAGATTCTAGGCAAATGGAAAAACAGTTTGAGGAATATTCTAAAGATATAGAAATGGAAGTAGGACAAGGTTCTAGACTAACTCAGATAGAAATTGGAGAGAGCTCAAACCAAAACCAGGGAATAACTTTTCAGGATGAAATAGATTTTCTATTGGCAAGCTGTGAAACTATTCAGCCTGTCAATACTAATGTTTTTACCTATCCTAGTGAAAATCCACTCCCTATGAATTTTGAACCAGCAATCCCAGAACCAATAGTCCACTCTCAACCTGTAGGAATGGACGAATGGTGGACGAACGATTGGCAATTTCAAAATATTGTCAACGACCCTTATTCCTTTCTTCCACAATTCGATCCAGAACCCCTACCTAATCCACCAATGAGTAACGAAAATATGGCTGAACTTCGCCATTATGGTGAGGAATTGATGGATGCAGGAAATAGAATCAGGGAGATAGGGGGACAAATTGCTTGGAAGTATGATGAAAGGGAACTTCGTTTTTAGAACGACAAGTGGCGAGAGATAGGAGGGTGGTAAAACTATAGTTGTGTAATAGTAAAAGAAATAGTAAAATCAGTCTGTAACATAACTACGAATAAAACTTTGTAAAATTTTGGTGTGTGTTGATGCATACTATAACCGATATAAAATGAAATCGAGAAATCGATAATTTTGACTATACGTGTATTGTAAATTGTCTGATTGTTTGTGTATAATTGCTATTTATCAAATACTAATAAAAATTATATATATATTATCAGATGGCAAATAGTGGTAATGAACCGGTAACTGAGGTTAATCAGTCGGAGCAACATCCAGGGGATCAATATATGACTAGACAAGATATTGAAAATATTGTTGCTCAAGGGATAGCCAATGCTATTCCAGCATTCGTTGCTGCTGTAAAAAGTCCAATCGAACCGCAACATATCGTTCCTAGTAAACGTACTTCTAAAGATAACTTCAGTAATAGTATAAACGGAGGAAATAATCATGTTAATCATGATAATGAATCCCAGCACACGCCGCTCCCTAAGAAACTGAAAGCTGCAACACCTGGTTGCACTTTCAAAGAATTCCTTGCTTGTAAACCCACTGAATTTGCAGGCAATGAAGGGGCAACTGCATCACTGCGTTGGTTAGAAAAAAACCGAAGCAGTAATTGCAATCAGTAAGTGTGCCAAAGATGATCAGGTCATGTACGCATCAAATCTATTTAAAGAAGGAGCACTCGAATGGTGGAACACTGTGTTACAAGCTAAAGGAAGAAATAGGGCTTATGCTATGACTTGGGAAGAATTTAAGAATCTTGTATAAAGAAAATTCTATCCTGAGTATGAAAAGGAACAAATGGCAAATAAGTTCCTAACTCATCGGATGATAGGTGTGGATTGTCGAGGTTATACTTCGACATTCTTTGAATATGCTAGAGTGGTACCAACACTGGCTTCGCCAGAACCGGTACTCATTTCTCGCTATATTTGGGGATTAATTAGCGAAATTCGCAATATCGTTAAGGCTGCAAGACCTCGCACTATTGACGATGCTGTAGAATTAGCTAACACCCTGACTGATGAATTGATACGCACAAGAGATGAAGACAGGAAGAAGGAACTAGCTCAGAAAATTACCCAAGGATATAGGGTGGGTAATAGTAGTTTCAAGAAAAGAGGTGCAGGGCAATCTTCAACTTTGCCATTCTGCAAAATTTGCAGAAAGAAACATTTTGGAAAATGTAACAAACTTTGCAATTTTTGCAAAACGATAGGACATCGTGAAGAGAACTGCAGAAAGAAATCCATAATTTGTTGCAATTGTGGAGAAGCCGGACATTTCAAAACAGAATGTCCTAAGTTAGTCAAACCAGTGGACAACAAAACCAAGGCGACCGAAGGAGCTACTAAGAAGAATGCCAGAGCATTCCAGCTAACCACTCAAGAAGCAGAGCTCATCCCGGATGTGATAGCCGGTACATTTTTAGTTCACGACGTTTATGCAAAAGTATTGTTTGACTCTGGTGCAAACCAAAGTTTTATAAATACTTCATTCTGCCAAGCTCTTAAGTTACCCTTAACTACCATTAGGCAGATTTTTACAGTCGAAACCGCAGATGGGAATTCAGTAAAAATCAATCAGGTTTTGCAAAAAGTAGAAATAGAACTTTCAGGTCATAAATTCGCCGCAAACCTGTTACCTATGAAATTAGCTGAATTTGATGTTGTGTTAGGAATGGATTGGTTAATAGCCAACCATGCTCAAATCATTTGTGATAAAAACTCCATAGAAATTCAATCACCTACTGGAGAAGTAATCATGATTACAGGAGATAAACCTCGAAAGCCACTGAAGTTCATATCAGTAATGAAAGTTGCTAATTATGAACGAAAACAAGGAATAGTATATATGATTTCAGTAATAATTAGTACTAAAGGTAAAGAACTTAAGGAAATTCCTGTAGTCTCAGAATAACCAGATATATTCCCGGAAGATTTACCTGGGTTACCACCAGATAGGGAGGTAGAATTTAGGATTCATCTAATTCCAGGAACTACACCGATAGCCAAGGCACCCTATCGATTAACTCCTACCGAAATGCTAGAATTGAAGAAACAATTAGATGAATTACTAAGCAAAGGATTTATACAACCTAGTTCATCCCCTTGGGGTGCACCAGTGTTGTTTGTGAAAAAGAAAGATGGATCAATGAGAATGTGTAACGATTATAGAAAGTTAAATAAGGTTACAATTAAGAATCGATACCCATTACCTAGGATTGATGATCTTTTTGATCAATTACAAGGCACTAGATACTTTTCTAAGATAGACTTGCGCTCCGGATATCATCAATTAAAGGTTCAAGAAGAAGACATACCTAAAACTGCTTTTAGAACTAGGTATGGACATTATGAGTTTACAGTTATGCCCTTTGGGTTAACTAATGCACCTGTAGCATTCATGGACATGATGAACAGAATCTGTAAACCATATTTGGATAAATTTGTAATTGTTTTCATAGACGATATACTTATTTATTCAAAAAGTCAGGACGAACATTGTCAACACTTGCATGCACTCTTAACTTTGTTAAGAAAAGAAAAATTGTATGCCAAATTTTCGAAGTGTGAATTTTGGCTACAAGAAGTGCAATTCTTAGGACACATGGTGAATCATGAAGGTATTCATGTAGATCCTGCTAAGATAGAAGCAATTACCAATTGGAAGGTTCCACAAACCGCAATGGAAATTAGAAGTTTTATAGGTTTAGCCGGATATTATAGACGGTTTATTAAGGATTTTTCCAAGATAGCTGCACCATTAACTAAGCTAACCTGTAAAGCCATTAAGTTTGAATGGGGACCTAAACAAGAAGAAGCCTTTAGAATCTTGAAGCAGAAATTAACCAATGCTCCAATCCTAGCCTTACCAGAAGGAACAGAAGATTTTGAAGTATATTGTGATGCTTCAAAATTAGGATTCGGATGTGTGTTAATGCAACGCAAGAAGGTAATTGCGTATGCTACCAGACAATTGAAAAAGCACGAGGAAAACTATACGACTCATGACTTAGAATTAGGAGCTATAGTTTTTGCCCTTAAGATATGGAGACATTATCTGTATGGAAGTAAGTTTACTGTTTATACAGATCATAAAAGTTTAAGATATATATTTGGGCAAAAAGAGTTAAACATGAGGCAAAGAAGATGGATGGAAATCCTAAGTGATTACGACTGTGATATTCAATATCACGAAGGAAAGGCAAACGTAGTCGCAGATGCCTTAAGTCGTAAGGATCATGAGAAGCAAAGGCGAGTCCGTGCTCTTAGAATAAATCTACAAGTAGATTTATTGGGACAATTAAAGGAAATTCAGGAAACGGCAATCAAGGACGATGCCGAAGGAATGAAAGGTTACCTAAAATAATTGGAACAAGGAAATGATGGAATTTGGAAATTCCACAAAAGCAGAAATTGGGTACCTAAACAGAGAAATTTAAGATCAAAGATTTTAGAGGAAGCTCATAAATCTAGGTATACTGTACATCCAGGAAACAATAAGATGTACCAAGATTTAAGAAAGAATTTCTGGTGGATAGGAATGAAAAAGGATATAGCCGAATACGTATCTAAATGTCTAATTTGTTCACAAGTTAAAGCCGAACATCAGAAACCTTCAGGACTACCACAACAGTTAGAAATGTCTGTATGGAAATGGGAACTCATGACAATGGACTTTGTTACTAAGTTACCCAAAACCAGAAAAGATAACGATGCGATTTGGGTAATTGTGGATCGATTAACCAAATCTGCTCATTTTCTACCTATGAAAGAAACCTTTAGCATGGAAAGGTTAGCCAAGTTGTATGTGGATGAAGTAGTATCCTTACATGGAGTCCCACTCTCCATTGTATCAGATAGAGATAGTCGTTTCACTTCCCGTTTCTGGACAAGCTTCCAAGAAGCAATGGGAACCCGACTCAATATAAGTACTGCATATCATCCACAAACAGACGGACAAAGTGAAAGGACGATCCAAACTCTAGAAGACATGCTCCGAGCATGTGTAATTGACTTTGGTGGTAGATAGGTAACGAAGCATGCCTAGTCTACTTTGACATCTCAGGCGAGTCGCGACAGGACCAGGGACATCTTCCGTGACACGCGGGAGGTGCAAATTTAGGGTATAAATACAGGGGCTTGGGACTTGATTCCTGGCTTCAGTTCGACATTGAAATTCCTTACGTATACAAAGTTAGACACTGTTTACTACAAAAACACACACTGATCACGAAGTGCTGCCGCAAAACAGGGTAATCACTCGATCGCTATTACGATTCATTTTCCGACTGATCAATATATCCAATGGATGTTTAAGTGCCGCCCACATTAGGGTGATACTTTGTTGTTCGTTGTTAAATCGATGGATGTTTAAGTATCGCACTTTGTCGTTCGTTGTGAGAATTTGATCTCGTGAGTTATCGTAACTGCTGTATTGATCACTAACCCGGTTTTGTGTGCATTATTATTTAAATTAGGTTAACAAGGCTAATCCATATTCTGTTCGTGTTAAATCTGCAATGTGAGCCATTCTCTTTTTATCAAATGTTTTACAATACTCCAAATTATTTTCAGAATTATAAATTACAGTGATTAAGTTTATGTAATCACCAAATTACAGCCGGTATGTGGGGTATTGTGCACATTACTACTGTTTTAATCACATTAGGTGAGCGAACCTAAAATTAAGTGATATACGTCATTCATTGGGGCAGCCAATGGTGATATGACCACAGTCACAGATCCGGTCGAGTGACAAATACTGTGGGTAGTTGGTAGATATCAGAAACATATGTAAAAACTCTTAATACTGTAAATTATAATAAACGAGTCATTTTAGTAAACTGAATGATTCACTCAGTATTTCCCGCTGACAAATCCTTTTTCAAACATGTTTCAGGTGATCTATTGTAATTCAGGAAAAGTGCTGGGGAGCATTTCAAGCTTAAGAAAGTGGCTCATTATAAAATAAAGAAATATGTTTTGTAAAAATAAAGATTTCTCAGTAAAATCTTGTTTTTGTAAATTATCAGGGTTTTATCCCGAATTGTGAAATAAAATAATCGGGAAAAGTTTTTAGCTTTAAAACGATCCTGATGATAAACTTCCGCTGTTAAACTCAATTAAATAAATATCACGGGATTTCTGTCCCGCGGCTCCTGAAACGGGTCAAACCGGGTCGGGGGCCGTGACATTCTTCCATCCCATCTCGAGTACGCATTTCTAGGAGAGAAGCCGAATATGCCTGTCATCATATCTTCGAAGTTGACAGAGGAGGAGAAGGCGAGGTTGATTGAGGTGCTTAGAGAGCACAGTGATGCGATTGCCTGGAGGCTATCCGATATCAAGGGCATCAGCCCTACTTTTTGCACGCAGCGCATTCTGATGGAGGATGTTTATAAGCCTGTAGTGCAGCCGCAGCGTCGCTTGAATCCGAATATGCAGGAGGTAATGAAGAAGGAGGTGATGAAGCTGTTAGAGTCTGGTTTGATCAATATCCTATTTCTGATTCAGCTTGGGTGAGTCCCACACAGGTCGTCCCGAAGAAAGGGGGGATGACAGTTGTTCTGAACTCGAAGAATGAGCTTATTCCGTCTCGTACTGTTACGGGTTGGCGTGTGTGCATTGACTATCAAAAGTTAAATGACGCCACTCGTAAGGATCATTTTCCGCTCCCATTCATTGATCAGATGCTTGAGCGTCTCGCGGGTCAGCTGTTCTATTGCTTTCTCGACGGGTTTTCGGGTTATTTCCAGATTCCTATTGCACCAGAGGGTCAGGAGAAAACCACTTTTACATGTCCATACGGCACCTACGCGTACCGATGCATGCCATTTGGGCTTTGTAACGCTCCTGCTACATTCCAGCGTTGTATGATCGCGATCTTTCAGGATATGGTCGAGAGTTCGATGGAGGTGTTTATGGACGACTTCTCAGTGTATGGTAGTTCTTTCGATCAGTGTTTGATGAATCTGGAGAGGATGTTGAAGAGATGTGTAGAGACGAAGTTGATGCTGAACTGGGAGAAGTGTCACTTCATGGTGACTGAGGGGATTGTGCTAGGGCACAAGATTTCGAGGGCTGGTATTGAGGTTGATAGGGCGAAGATAGACACGATCAGCCAGCTCCCTCCGCCGACTAGTGTGAAGTCGGTTCGTAGTTTTCTCGGTCATGCGGGATTTTATAGGCGCTTTATTAGGGATTTTTCCAAAATCACTCGCCCCATGACGCGATTGTTGGAGAAGGACGTTCCTTTCATCTTTGACGAGGAGTGCCTTCGAGCGTTTGAGTTTCTGAAGGAGAAGTTAGTGAGTGCACCGATCCTCGTGTCGCCTGATTGGAGCTTACCATTCGAGTTGATGTGCGATGCGAGCGACTACGCAGTTGGTGCAGTGTTAGGGCAGAGACGGGAGAAGCATTTTCACCCGATTTACTACGCGAGTAAAACGTTGAATGATGCCCAGGAGAATTACACCACCACGGAGAAGGAGTTGTTGGCGGTGGTGTTTGCGTTCGACAAGTTTCGGTCGTATCTCGTTCTGTCGAAAACCGTCGTGTTTACTGATCATTCTGCTCTGCGTCACTTGTTTCAGAAGAAGGACGCGAAGCCGCGCCTTATACGATGGATTCTGCTTCTTTCCGAGTTCGACATTGAAATTAAGGATAAGAAAGGGGCAGAGAATGTGGAGGCGGACCACTTGTTCCGCCTAGAGGATCCGAAGAGAGAGGAGATTCGTGAGGAGGCGATAGGGGATAGATTTCCTCACGAGTCTATTGATGCTGTCACGACAGGAGCCGTGGATCTTCCGTGGTATAGCGATATAGCCAATTATTTGGCTGACGGGTTTGTGATGGAGAATTTGAGTGCGCAGCAAAAGCGGAAGCTGATGAGGGACGCTAGGAAGTACATATGGGATGACCCTTACCTTTTTAGGATTGGAGGTGACCGTATACTTAGGAGGTGTGTTAGTAGGGAAGAAGGTGTCGAGATCCTGAGGCACGTGCATGAGGGTTTGACAGGAGGTCATCATGGAGCACACACGACCGCGCAAAAAGTCTTCGACTGCGGTTTCTTTTGGCCTACGGTGTTCGAGGATGCTCAGGATTTTGTTAGGGCTTGTGATGCATGCCAGCGTACAGGCAATATCTCATTCAGGAATGAGATGCCCCAAAACCCCATTCAAGTGTTGGAAATTTTTGATGTGTGGGGCATTGATTTCATGGGACCTTTCCCTCCTTCGAGTGGGAATAGGTACATCCTCGTTGCGATTGACTACGTTTCGAAGTGGGTGGAAGCTCAAGCTTTGCCCACGAACGATGCATGAGTGGTGGTGAGGTTTTTGAAGAAGTTGTTCACGCGATTTGGTACTCCTAGAGCGATTATTAGTGATCGCGGTACGCATTTTTGCAATGCGGTGATGGAGAAGGCGTTGGAGAGATATGGAGTTACGCACCGCTTGTCTACCGCGTATCATCCGCAGACGAGCGGTCAAGTGGAGAACGCGAATCAAGGAGTGAAGAGGATTTTAGAGAAAACGGCCGGGAAGAGTCGGAAAGATTGGTCCGACAAGTTGGATGATGCGTTATGGGCATTCCGCACCGCCTACAAAACACCGCTAGGTACGACGCCGTTTATGGTTGTTTATGGGAAAGCGTGCCATTTACCGGTCGAGTTAGAGCATCGGGCTCTTTGGGCACTCAAAACGGTGAATTTAGATTTGACCGAGGCCGCTAGGAGAAGATACTTGCAAATTCATGAATTGGAAGCCCTTAGGGATGCGGCGTATGAGCGTTCGTGGAGTATTAAGGAGAAAACGAAGGTGTTGCATGATCGGAAGCTTAAGGGGTTGAAGGAGTTCAAGGTTGGCGATAAGGTACTCCTTTACAATTCGAGGTTTAAATTGTTTCCCGGGAAGTTGAAGTCGAAGTGGACGGGACCGTATGTAGTGAGGGAAGTGTTTCCGCATGGTGCGATCGAGCTTTACAATAAGGAGAGTGACGAGTCGTGGAAAGTGAATGGCCACCGCTTGAAGCATTACTTAGGAGGGCCTATTGACAACGTCGAGAAGGAGGAAATTCCTCTCGAAGATCTTCCGGATACCACCATGTAGGTTCTTGGGTGAAAACTCAAGTGTAGAGTTTGTACATTGAGTCGTTGTCCGTGTCGTGTCTTTAGTTAGTGTTTTAGGTGTTTTTGCGTCATTCATCGTCGTGTCGTATTTGTGTCCGTTTCGTGTTTTGTCAAGTGTTTTGCAGGTACATCATATCTCACGTGGCCGAAGTCGACTTCCGAGCAGCCTCAAAGGTACGTTTAACGTAAAAAACGAAGAAATAAGGGGCAGGGGTACTGTGGGAATTAAATAAAATTGGTTTTGCTGAAACACTGCTGTTACTGCCAAACAGTTTGCTGTTCTGTGCTGTCCAGGCGGCCCGCGTGAACTAATTGTTCATTATTACGCGGCCAGCTTGGATTTAAGATTCTTTTGAAAAAAATAGTGGCTCGCGGCCCGCTTAAACTTGACTTTACCACTTACGCGGGCCGTTTGGGCTTTGTATGTCGACAACTGATGGATAAAGCCCCAAATCATTTCGACCTGGAAACCCTAATCCCATTTCTTGACGACCGGCGATTTCAAAGCATCCACCATCTCCACCGCCATTCCACCACTTCATTGCCGATCACCACCACCGTCCACCGCTATACCACCACCGGTCATCACTCACCGCCGCTAACCACGCCAAACACCAACACTTCATTGACTGTTCACCCACCACCACTGCTTACCCGATCACCACCACTGTCCACTTCGTCACAGGCCATTTACTTACACCCTCACTTCACCTTGTTGCTCACAGTCTTCACATTTTGTTCGAGTCGTCACCTGTAAGGTATGTTTCTTGCAAACACTTGTAGTTCTATCTGTCTATGTTCTTTTTGTTCGAGTCGAGTCAGTGTTTCGTTACGTCGAGTGTTAGTTGTGTCGAGTCTGTCAGTCAAGTTTCGGGTCAGATTGAATGGATTGCATTTTAAAGTGGGTTGGATCGATAATGTAATAAGCTCAGAATTGTGTTGTTTAGATGGGTGCGGCTGGATTGGGTTGGTCTTGAATTGTTCACCGTGGTATTGAGTTATTTATTGGGTCAGCTTTACGACTAGCAGGTGGGGTTGGTTTGATTGGATTATTGTTTTGAGCGATGTGAGGTCGGGGTTGTGATAGAGAAAATAAAGTGGGGCGATTTTGAACGCAAAGTAAATTTTTGGGTGTTTTATTTCGAATGAGATATTGCGAAAATTTGTTTTGGGCGTTGCTGAAAACAAGTGTGGGGATACGGTTGCGCGATTTTTGACATAAAGTACATTTTTCACATAAACGCGCGTCGTTATCCGTTGCTTCCACGCTTTGGGATTTGATTATTTCTCGGCACTTAGGATTGCTCGAGGGCGAGCAAGGTGCCGGGAGGGGGTAAAAGTGTAAATTTTGTGTAAATTGCGTCTAGTTGGTCGTAGTGTCGTCTTTTGCGTCAAAAGTCTAGTCTTTGCGTCATCTAGGGTCGTTTAGTGTGTTTCGTGTCGTTTCGAGTCATAGTGAGTCTTGTGAGTGTCGTTTTGCGCATATTATCGCATCGCTTGTTTATTAAACCGCTTCGCTCGTACTCAATCTCCATTCGGGAGAAGTTCGGTTTGTTTTCAAGTTTATTTGCGATTCCTCACTTGTATCGAACAACGGCCGCGAATGAAATGCTATACGGCTGTCGTCCGATTGTATATTATTATATTATTATTTTTATATAAAAAAAATCAGAAAAATTCTTAAAAATTCGAAAAAAATCAAAAAAAATCAAAAAATTCAAAAATACCAAAAATAGCTTGTGTTTACTAACTGTTCACCTGTTTTGCATGTTTATTGAATTGTTGTGAACAGGATGTCAGGTGAAGGGTCGTCTTCAGGGGTGAAGCGCAAGAGGCGCAATACTAGGGTCCAGGCGGCAGTTCAGGAGTAGTCGGGTGCTCCGGTACTTAGGGAGATCACGTATAGGGACGCCGGGACGTCCCACGGTCAGACCAATAGGTTGGGGGATAGCCCGTTACTACGGTTTACGTTTGGGTCGGCAGAGTATTTGAAGTATGATCCGATTAAGAAGTTGAATCTGTTAGAGTTTCGAAGGATTGACTGGGATTTAGTGAGGCAGCTGGGGCAGGTTGAAAGGTTAGAGCAGCTGTTGGGTTCTAAGTTTAGGATGGCGGTAGAATGTGACGCGCCACAGTATTACCAGCTCACCTTGGAGTTTCACTCCACGTTTTATTATAGACATCCAGGGGGATTTGATGAGCCGGATGTGGTTTCGTTTTCGCTGGGCAAGAGGATATTCAATATGACACTGCCGCAATTTGCTGAGGCAACTGGATTTTATTCGCGTCAGGAGGTGGAGTCGGATGAGTTTAGGAGTTTGTTGAGGTATGTAGCAAAGGAGGAAAAGGAGTTTTGTGTGATGGCGGGAGATTTGCAGAGGTTTTGGGCGAATATTGCTACCACACCATATTCAGGCAATATGGTAGCATCTGATATTCGAGATCCGCTTTATAGGTTTGTACACAAGATATTAGCGGCAACATTGATTGGTAGGTACGAGGGGGATAAAGTGAACCAGCATAGCCTGTTCTGTCTGATGTGTATGGTTGAGGGGAGGCCAGCGAATCTAGCGAGTATTTTGGCGTGGTCGTTAGCAAGGCCGAAGAAGGGAGGTAAAAACGCGAGGTTATATGGTGGGCCATACATTACGATGTTAGCGGCCAATTTAGGTGTGTTTGCTGATTTTCCGCCTGATCTGATGCGTGTAGGACCAGCTCCATCACTCATGGAGCTGAAGAGTTTACAGTTGGCAAGGATAGTGACAGTGGCTACGCCACCGGCATGGGAGGCCGTGACTGAGGGGCAGCAGGTGCCACCTCCACTAGATTCAGCCGCCGCAGAGGCGATGCAGGGTGCGATCCCACAGCGTATTCGGGCGCCATTGCAGAGGCATCAGTTACCTGCACGTGAGCGCCCTGTCAGGCAGCCGCGGCCAGAGCCGTTGACATTGGAGGGTTTGTATGATAGGGTGGAGCAGGTGAGGCAGGAGATGCGTGAGGGTTTCCAGGTTATTTATGATCACTTTCATATGCAGCCACCGCCATTATGGCAGCCACAGCAGGAGAGTGCAGCCGGTGGACAGCAGGATGGAGCAGGTGGAGCGTGAGGATGTGTAGCAGTGCTATGGAGCATTTATATCTTTTGTTTTATTTTATGCTGTTTTTGATCCTCATAGTTGGTTTTTACTGATATGATATATTGGTTGGTAGGGTTATAGGTTGGTTGATACATGGTTTGTTGATACTTTGATGGTATATATTATTTTGGTTTGGTATGTTTTGAGTGTTAGGTTGATTTTGGTGCCGCTTCCGTTCGCGTGTCCGAGTATATACAGTTTGCTGAGCGCGTTTTGGATTGGAGGGCATTGTGGTATCGACTGGCATACTGACAGTCTCACATATGATTCAGCTAAGTCGTTCCACTTGTACACTTGTATATTTATTTATTTATTTTGTTTTTAGGTTTTAGGAGTCATGTTTTCATCCTTGCATTAGGGACAATGCAATATTTAAGTGTGGGGATGGGACATTTGAGTCGTGAGTCGTTTAGTTAGTGTCTTGAGTCAAAAAAAAATTCAAAAATCAAAAAAAAAAATTGAAAAAAATTAGAAAATGGCTTTTGAAATAAGAAGTTTGCAAAAATAAAAACGGAAAATGATAGAAAAGTCGAGTTTTTGTTCGGGTGCAAATATAATAATATGAGATAATTTAATCGTGCTTGTGTCTAGTTTTGGATGCGCGGGTAGGCTTGATTCGGTTTCGGGTTCCTTTGATATTAATTATACCTAATTGTCGGTCTACTAGTGGGTTCTCATCTAGGGAAAGTGGGGAAATTGAAACCGCCAAAAATAGTATAAGGGATGCTGTTATAAGCTAAGATTGTTAGAGTTTTTGGTCATTATCTCGTGGAGAAAGAATGAAAAAAAAATAATAAATAAATAAATTAGCGAGCTAGAAACTAAATGAAAGTAGTCATTCTGTGTAGTCTGTGGTTGGGGATAGCGACTCTACAGCCGGATTACCGCTAGAATGTGTGAAATCGACCTTGCAAAAATAAATAAAAAGTACCGAGGCCTATGTAATCTGTGGTTGGGGATAGTGACTCTACAGCCGGAATACCTCTGGGATTAGGGAAAGCAACGTCTACGCTCGTGAAAGTGCTTAAAAAAAGGGGGAAGAATAGATTTGATTTTTAAACTCTCTTGATCTTGGTATAAGGCGGTTAGGAAATAACCCAGTGGTGGTTCCTTTTGTCCTATAAGCTTGAGGGGGGAGTAGGTGGACTTGCAATTCTTAGCGTGAGACCCTAGGTGGATTGACCGAACTTGAACCTAAATTGCATGATAAGGGCTTGGAACCGGGTTGGGTTTAAGAGGATCATTATACTTGCAATCGCGGCTAACACGAGTATCGATTTAATAAAATAACTTAAGCTTTTGTCCCGTTCGACTATCTTGACTATGATTCCGTTTGCATAATTCTTTTTCGGGGACGGTTTTAGTAAAATACATCGGTATTCGCGTCGGTTTAGTCGTTAGTTATTCGTTTTTAGTGTCGTTTGTAGATAGATTATACATACTTTTGATTAAATTGTGTTTCCAGGTCTTTACAGCCAAAAGGAGCGAAAACGAGTCAAAATCTGGAAAGGCGGAAGGTTGGAACGGAAATCGAGGCGTTGGGAGCTGAAACGAAGCGGAAATTGCAGTTTTGGAGCTTCCAGGCGGGCCGCGTAAGCTTATAAGGAGCTTCCAGGCGGGCCGCATTAACTTAATAAGAACATTCAGAATTATTCAAGCTCTCGCGGCCCGCATCAACTTAGCCCACATCTCCAGGCGGGCCGCGCGAGAGTTGTTGAAGTGAGTCCGGTTTTGAGCATCCAAGCGGCCCGCGTTGACTTGTCTTGATACCTGAAGCGGGCCGCATGAATACCCTATGTCGGCAACAGAAGTTGCGTGCATGAAAATTTAGGGTTTTGGGTTATATATTGATCCTCATACGTCTACAGCGGATTATCTACGAACTTGGACATCTTTGGGCGACTGTTGGCTGCTGTTTGAAGAGGATTGAAGCTCTCGGTTGCTAGGAATCATTCGGGTAACATCTTGGAGCATTCGGGAGTGAAGATCCGGGTTTCATCATCCTTATCTTGTCATTTTCGTTTGTTAAACTTTGTTACGCTATGAATTCAGAATTTATAATGTCTTTGATTATGTTTTTGAACATGTTTAGCGGCTAAGTTTTTGTTACTACCTAGACATGGTCGAATGATTGCTTAGGTTTTGATTATTCTTGGATTTTTGAATGCTATGGATAGTTTATAAATTGTAAACGGTTTGTTCTATTAGTTAGATGTGTTTGCATGCTTGATGTTGTTTAATTATTAATTATTGCTTCGCATGAATCTTGGTGACGGTCTTTATCACATAATAGAGTCATGCTAGGTTTTAGGTTTTGGTGACTGTCTATATCACGTAATAAATCTAGAATCTTTAGGGTTAAATCGGCCGCTAAACCTTAGAAGTAATAATTGGTAATTTTATAAAATCAAGTGTTCTACTAATCGTCAATAGCTGTAAGGTGCGAGATTATTGCTAGGTCTAAGTGATTAAACCGCAAGGTGGGTCCTTCTTAGGAAGTTAACCTTTTGGCTGCTGTCTAGCAAGTCTAGCTGAGAAAACAAGCCTATCCTAGGTTTAGGTCTCGTAAGGGAGTGAGCCTCGTAGGATACTTTTATAAATTCATTAGATGTCTTGTAAAAGAGTCTAATAACCGGTAAATTAACAACCTTTAGGGGATCTTAGCGTGCTCTTGAGAAGGATTAGGGGTCCTTAGATTTCCCGAGGGGTGAGAATCCCAAGATCCCGGTTCCATAGCAGACAACTTCCAATTATAATCATAACTAAAAGCAATCAGGATTCCTGTCTAGGTAGTTCCTTCATCATCCTTGAGTTCAGCCTTCGTGATAGTTTGTGTCTAGTTCGTCTAGCTAATTTAGTTGAATTTTAATTATAATTTTAGGATATTTAGAAACCCCCCCCCAATTAATAAACAATTTAGTATGTCGTGTCAGTCTTAGTCTAGATAGAGTCGTAGCATAATCAGTAGAGTCTCGTGGGTTCGATACTCGGACTTGCTTTAGCTTTACTACATTGATCGGTTCACTTGCCGGTTGTGTGGTTTAGGGTTTAGATTGAGTCTTAGTTTTATAAATTTAAAGCTTAGGGAGTCTAGAATTAGGGTAATTTTTGTTGTTTTTAATTAACCCGTTTTCAGCACATCAGAAAAACAAGTAGCTCCCTGTAACTGATCAAAGAGATCATCAATGCGAGGTAGGGGATATCGATTCTTGATGGTAAGCTTGTTAAGCTCACAATAATTGATACACATCCTGAAAGATCCATCCTTCTTCTTGACAAAAAGAATGGGAGCACCCCAAGGTGAAAAGCTAGGACGAATAAAACCTTTGTCAGAAAGCTCCTAAAGCTTAGACAACTCTTGCATCTCGGACGGTGCAAGACGATATGGAGATCTGGCAATAGGATTTGCACCAGGTACAAGATCAATACGGAACTCGACTTGGCGCGCTGTGGGTAAACTAGGTAACTCTTCAGGAAACAACTCAGGATAATCCCGAACAACAGGGATATCTTGAATAGACTTACCTTTGCCTTTATCTGCTACAACATGTGCCAAGAAGGCCACATAGTTCTTTCGCAGATACTTCCAAGCCTAAGTACAAGACATGAGCTTGAGACTACTAGCAGGTTTCTCACCACGAACCTGTAGGATCTCACCTGTCGAGAGCGGAACACGAACAATCTTCTCGAAACAAACTACCTCTGCGTGATACTTGGCTAACCAATCCATACCCACTATAACGTCGAAACTCCCAAGTTGCATTGGCGTGAGGTCGATAGGAAAAAGATGGTTATTAAGGTTCAGCTGGTAGTTACGAAGAACATAATCAAGAACAACGGGATCACCACTAGCAACTTCTACTATCAAAGTCTTACCTAGTTTTGTTCTAGACATGCGAAGCAAAGGCTCAAAAGACAATGACACAAAACTCTTATCGGCACCCGAATCAAAAAGAACAAAAGCAGACTGATTGTTAACAAAGAACGTACCGTTCACCACCTCGTTGTCTGCTCGAGCCTCATTAGCATTCATGTTGAAAACTCGACCTCGAGCCTGAGCCTGATTCTGATTCGCGTTAACCAGCCTTGGACACTGGTTTCGATAATGAGTCAGGTCCTCACAATTGTAGCACGAACCAGGAGGAAAATGAGGTCGTGCAGCCTGAGCCTGTTGTGGAACAGGTGGTTGAGCAGCCAGCTGAGCTGGGTTGCGATCTGCTTGATTGGGAGCAAAGCGACAAACATCAGAAAGATGACCCGACTTGCCACAGTTAGTACAGAAACGACACGGAACTTGCGGTAGATGGTGGCTATTGCATCTATTGCACAACGGTGCATTCCCCGCATACCGTTTCTTCGCTGGCGGTTGTGCGGGTTGGTTGGGAGCTGCCTGGTTGACTTGGGCCGTGACAGCGAAATTCTGGGAAGCCTTGCGCTTCCTAGACCCTTTCGAAGAACCAGATTCCTCGCCCTTCTTGTTCTTAGCCTTCTTACTTTCACCCTTATCAGACGACTGTTTCTTACCCTTGTCGCCCTTCCTGTGTAGCTTACCCTTTCGGACCTGCGACTCAGTCAATGTCGCAGCTAACTCGATTGCCTGACGAACTGTGGTAGGGTTACTACCAGTGACGATGTCTTGCACGGAGTCAGGCAAGCCATCAATATACCTCTGAATAGCCTTCTCGAGTGGGGTAACCATTGTAGGGCAAAGTAAACTCAACTCTTCATACCTATCAGTGTAAGCCCGGTGCTCACCACTATCCTGCTTCAAGTCATCAAACTCCCTTTCTAAGGCCCTCAATTCATGACGAGGACAGAATTCCCTCATCATAAGAGCCCTAAGCTCGGCCCAAGTCTGTGCTAACGCAACCTCAGCACCACGGTCTTTCATAACCCCGTTCCACCAAGTAAGAGCCCTCTTCTGAAACACACTGGAAGCAAACTTGACTTTGTGATTTTCAGGACACTAAACATGACGAAACGTACTCTCAATGCTCTCGAACCACTGTAGGAGCCCAGTTGCTCCCTCAGAATCACTAAACTTGAGTGGTTTAGCCGAATTGAAACTCTTGAAATTGTATGGAGCATGTTGGTTATTATTGGCTTGGTTCACTTGTGCAATAATGTCTGGGAGTACAGCAGCCATATGCTGCGCCATGATAGCTGCCATTTCAGCATTAGGTAGCGTATTTTCGCGTCGAGGAGGCATTCTAAAAGAGGAAACATGAGAGAAAACGAGTGAGATGATTAGATGAAAAGCGAGATGATACAAAAATCGACAAAAGCAAAGATGGTGGTCATTCATTTGTTACCACAAAGCAAACAAATGACACACAGTGACTAATCAAAGTAAATGGGCCAAAAATAATGTATCGCGAAGACATGCTTGCCTATAAGTGAACACTCACCCCAAGAGTTCCCAGGTAAGAGTGATTGGTCCGATTATGTGGATTTGTACGAACACTCTAGCCTTAGACAGAAAACTCAGGGTACAGGCATTCACCCTTCCAGTTTGCACGTGTTCACACTATTTAGAACCCAAAACTTTGACGAGATTTTGAAAACTTGGAAGGCACAAGGCCAAAAGAATCATTCAAAAACAGATGATTAAATTTTCAAAATCATTCTGAAAATCGAAGGGTTCAAAACCTTATAACAAATCATTTAAAAAAACAGATGATTGATTTTCAAAAACCGTTTCGGAAAATTGGGTTCTTGTTCTTGGCAATCACCTAAGGATAGGTGAAGTGCATGTTTTAATATCTAAAAACAAGATAGCTTGTGTTGGGGTCCTAGAAAGGTTATAGTCTAGGTCAAAGCATTATTAATAACCTAATTCCCTATAACCATTGGCTCTGATACCAACTCTTCTGTCACACCCCGACCGCGTAAAACAACGAAATCGTGGCGGAAACATCAGGGAGTGTTGTAACAGAATTATTGTTTCACAACCATGGTAATTAAAGTTATGTTTTATTTATCAAACAAGAGAGTTATATTGTCTTAAACAAAAGAAACAGGAGTACATAACATTATTTAAACTAATCTTGCTTCTTTTATGTCACTAAGGCCCGAGTCCACCCTAGTGTATCCTGAATCAAACCTATGCACCAGCTCCTGAAAACACATGTGAAAATAGGTACGTCAGCATAAAAATGTCTGTGATACATTGGTATTGTGAAAATAGGATTCATGACTTGAGTTTAAAGAAATTTTTAATAAATGCATGCTCTACTGATTCAAACATCTATGCGGTATTGTAAAAAAAGCATACATTCAAGCCTTGAGACTGTGGCGACAAACCCTTAAACAAATTAAAGGTTTATCTTAATTATGTGTATCGAATTCGGTCATTCCTTCCATCCAAACATACCTAGGATTTCAAGAACGGGAGTTGTCAATTCCTATGGTACCACTACCTACTAACGAACGGCATGGCCAATGTTAATGAATGTATTTTTGTCCCATTTAAACAAACCAAATGTCATACCAAAATGTAAGAATGTTTTATGAAAATAATGTACTGAGTCTGCAACAATGAAGATACATAGCATGTGATGTAAAACAAATGTACTAAGTATGCAATAAATGAACATACATAGCATGTGATGTAAAACAAATGTACTAAGTATGCAACAAATGGACATACATAGCATAAAATGTAATGTAAAACGATGTACAAGGTATGCACTAAATGGGCATACATATCAAAAACATAATGAAATCATGTACTATATGTGTACTAATGAACATAACAAGCATATGATATGAAAACATGGAAAGCACGAAAGTAACAAGTAGGCACATGTATTTCACCCCAAAATGTTTGAAAAACAGTAAAAGAGGGGACTATGTACTCACTTGGGATTGCTCAATAGTCTTTAGATAACCACCAAGCAATGCTAGAAAGATCACGGAATCAAACGGCACCTAATATAGGTAACTACGTTAATAAACCGGACCTAAATCAGAAGATCGGATAAAATGTGGTTTTGTAAACCCAATGAGTATGGGAACTCATGTAATATGGTTTAACAAAGCCTACATTCTAAAACGGAACATATCCTAAGTGCTTACGACCCATTACGACCCGTTTAGGTAGCTTACGCTACTTTAACGCGTCGTTCGCGTAAAACGCGTTTGGACCGCCTAACTAGTCCTATGACAAGTAAAATATGCCTTAACATGTCTAATAATGTTGCCTAATCAGGTTAGATGTCAAAATTTATGTTACATATGCTTAAAATGAATTTTGGCGCAAAAGGGCATTTTGGTCATTTTTCCTAGGGCATATAATTTCCTATCATACAACTACGTAGACTAAGTGACCATAAAGTATAACCTCGGAAGGTTATTCCTTATGCAACTATGGTCACAAAATGTGTTTGGTCAGATCCTATTGATCGACCAAACGGGCCGGGTTCGAAAGTCTAAGCGAATGTTTAGATCGCCTACCTTACGACCCTATATAAGCACTAAACCTAAAGTGACAATTTAAACATGTTAAAACATGTTTAACGAAGTTTGGAAATAGGTTTGGTATCAAAACAAACGGTTTTGATACCCAAGAATATTCTGGTTGCAAAATACGCAAGAATACGCATTTTGACCGAAACTATAACTCGTCACTATGCCTAAATAACGTGGTAATCAGTAGGTATAGTCACAAGAGACTAAAACCATTGTGATTACGCTCACGTTATGAAGTTCAAACGAACTTCATGTTGACCATAAACTGGTCAAAGCTAGTTTGACTTTCGTGCTTAAAACGCGTAAAAGAACGAAAGAATACTTACAAAAGGTCCAAGAAATGGAAGTTTGATCTAATTATTCTCAGGTATGGAGTGTTAGAACTCCAACTTAGAGAACAAATCAGATCAAGGTGTGGGTTTGAAGCAAATGGGGTTGGGTATTTATAGATTTCGGGTAACCGTTAAGATCGTTTATCGAGAAACGTGCTTTGATCTCAGCCGTACACATGCACCCATGGTTTTGGAATACCATGGGCACCCAAAATAGCCCATAGATTGCTTGAAATACAATTTGCAAGACCCTAAAACAGCTGGAACAGGCTGTAAATAGCTGGAAATTGATTTTTGCAGGTCTGACATGTTCACACAGGCCGTGTAAGGTAAGCCCCTGTGCTTACGCGCCCCGCCTGGACTCCACAGTTCAGCAACAAGTTTCAATATTTGCAGTTTTGGTCCCTGCATGCTTTTAAGGCCATTTTCGATGCGTTTCAGGCCCGTTAAGCCATTTTTAAGGCTCTACAATGATGTCTAAGTATAGGGGACATTAAACATGCTAAAAAATATGTCGGATGTCGGTTCATTTGGCCATACGATCACGTTATTTGGTTAATTATGATGAAACACGAATGAACGCAAAAAACGATCCAAATTACGCGACGAATGGAATTTTATCAAACCAATCACTAAAATAAAATATTTTAATGATTACATAAATTTTTGAATGTCCGGATGTATTCAGAACGCAAGATATGCGCGAAAATGCAAACTTATGCACTTTTTGACACTTTTAGTCCCCGGATGACCAAAAAGTTTATTTTAGCATACCGAACCCCTCAAAGCCTATTTCTAAGCTATGTGAAGGATATTTAGGGTATGGTTAACTTATGATCAAATTCCAGAATGTCTGTTACAGTACGAATCGGCATACTTTTTCAGTTTGTCGAATTTAGTCCCTGTAAGTGAATAAACTTGATTTTGCCATACAAAAGCCTTCAAAACTTATTTCTAAGTTATGTAAAGGTTATTTAAGGTATGTTAAGTATAAATTGATGTTCCAGAGTGTTTGTCGTGTTAAACTGATTACGTTTACGCATCGGTTTGCGTATTACTCTCTAGAAAGCGATATAGAGTTTGAAATTGAACAAAAAATCAAAACATAAAAAATGTCAAACATAAACAAACAAACATTGGGATCAAATAACGTTACTTTATTGATAACTGAACTGTTTAAAATGATTACAAGCACAGGTGTCACACCTAGGTCTATTATCAATGTAGCTTACCGTTTTTGTTTGATTATCCATTTCTTTCATACAACTCCAATTTTCATGTGGTCCACCACACCCTTCACAAGCCATGACCGAGGCCGTTTTTGCCATTTCTAACTTTTTGATTTTTGAAGAGAGGGCCTCGATTTGGGCTTGCAAAGAGGTGCTTTCATCAACCTTATGGGCGCCCGAGGCAATAGATTTTGTGCCTCAGGGAGTGTGCCACTGAAAATTGTTTTGAGCAATTTCCTCAATTTGATTATAAATTTCATTTGGGCGATGATTACCTAGAAGTCCCCCGGAGCTAGAGTCAAGTGTTTGTCTTGTGTGTGGTAACAACCCATTATAGAAAGTGGATACTTGTTGCCATACCGCAAGACCATGATGAGGACACTTTCTTAGTAGCTCCCTGAACCTTTCCCAAGTTTCATATAAGGATAATTCCAGTCATTAATTTAGCCGTTTTAGAAGGAGGGAAATACTTATACAAAAAGTTTTGGGTTAGTTCATCCCAGGTGTTTACCGATCCAACTGGGAGGGTGTTAAGCCAAGCCTTAGCTCGGTCTTTTAGTGAAAATGGGAACATTCAGAGGTGGATGGCGTCATTGGATGCTCCGTTGATCCGAAAAGTATCACATATTTCCAAAAAGTTGATAATATGTAAATTGGGATCTTCGTCCGCAAGCCCGTGGAAAGTTGTGGAGTTTTGGAGCATTTGTATCAAATGCGGTCAAAGTTCGAAGTTGTTGGCATCGACATTCGGTGCATTGATAACGGCGCCGATATTACCTACCGTAGGCTGTAGGTAATCCATTAGGGTACGTTGATCCGCCATTGGAAGTGGGTCCCCCGAAACTTTCTCTTGGTTTTTAGCTTTAAGTCTTTTTCTTAGAAAGCGTTCGGGTTCATCTAGAGGTTCTTTTATGTCTTTATTGGAACTGGAGCTCATGCACTGCGTAGGAAGTTCAGGTGCGGCGCCTGGGTTCCAAGTCCTGCGATAAAAACAAAAAGATTGTTGGTCAGAAGTTTCACCACGGCCCCGTGCTCAGCTGAACACGGCCCCGTGGTCGGAGTTATAGTTATATTTTCCGGATCCCTGTTACTGGGGAGTTCAAGACGGCCCCGTGCTGCACCAACACGGCCCGTGCTCAACTCTCTGTAACTCGGAAAATAAAACTGCCAGTAACGATGCTGGGCACGGCTCGTGTCCGACCAGGCACGGCGCCGTGCTGAGCTCTGTAGAAACTGAAAAATTAAGAAAAATCCTAGAAAAACAGAAAAATTAGAAAAACGATTAGGCCGTTGATTCCTAACTTTCTTAAAATCCTTGTGTCCCCGGCAACGGCGCCAAAAACTTGATGTGTGTCGGTGTGAATATATTTTTAGTTATATTTTAAGCCCTTTTTAACACTTTAGTCAAGTTTTAAATTTATAAAACACGATATTCTACTAACACTAAACACACATATGGGCAAGTGCACCCATCGTGAACGTAGTATAGCGTTGGTAAGATACCAAGGTCGTCCAAGGACACAAGAGGTTTTAATACCGGTTTGTTCTCAACGTCTAATCAAATCAAAAGTTTAGAAAAGGTTTTAAACATAAAAATTAAAAACTAAAAATGCTGAAAATAAAAATAAAAATAAAAACAGATAGACAAGATGAATCAATTGGATCCGACTCGCCTTTAGTGTAACCTTTGATGATTTCCGCACTTTTGCACTTTTTAAGAGATTAACTTAGTTATAGTAGTAGGCCCCTCTTTTGAAGGTGACGTTACCCTCAACCCAGTAGTTTGAGTCAGCAATGATACAATCCTAAAGGGTCGGAATATTGAAAGATAATTAATTAAGTTATTAATGCGTAATGTGGTAGGCCCCTCTTTTGAAGGTGACGTTACCCTCGGCTAAGTGGTTTGAGTCAGCAGGGATACAATCCCAAGTACCCGGGTTAATGTATTAATAGTAGTTTACATATGAGGGGACCAAGCCATTCGCACCCCCGCCATCCAATACCAGTGGGTATTGAAGGAGGTCCTAGAAAGCTTGACCCAAGTCCTTGCAGGATCTATACACTGAACAAGGCAAGAACCTTACCAAACCATTCCCTTAACCCCCGACCTGGTAGCCAACATATCTCTATATAGACCGTAGAGATATGAATGGTGTAAATCTTTTATTTTATATAGACAGTAAAATAATGTCAAGACACCACGGACACATGATAAGAAAGTTTCACCTTCGACATAAGAAACTAGTTATTAGAGTCATTAATACAAAACCAAATAAAAGTGCGAAAAGATTCAAAATCAAAAGTATTACACTAAATGCTTGTCTTCACTAAGTGATGTAAGAGACTTAGGCAAACATGGCCTTTGATTGTCAAGAACTCTTACTATCAATCTTGGATCCCGAGACTACTACACACACTCTATGATGGATCACGGATGATGGTGGTGGATGTGGGTTGTAGTGGTGGTGGAGTGCGGGTGAAGTGGGAGAGAGGTGGTTTGCCAAGGGATGCCTTTGAAGTGAACCAAGCACCTCTATTTATAGCCTGCACAGAAGCCCAGACACGGCTCCGTGTCCATTGGGCACGGCCCCATGTCCATCCTCTTTCTCTTTCATCATTAATTGCAATTTGTCTGCATTAGCTCCACACGCCCCCGTGTCCGCTGGGCACGGCCCCGTGTGAAGAAGCGTAGCTGTACTATCAAGATTTGCTTGGATTCTGCGAATCTTAGCATTGACCACGGCCCGTGTCGAGCTGGGCACACCCCCGTGTCGGGAATAGAAGCTTCTATAGCTTTGTCCTTTCTGCAGACAACTGGCCACGCCCCCGTGTCCACTGGGCACGGGGCCGTGGTCAGCTTTCTGTTCTCTTGTTTTTGCTTGGGAAGATGTTGTCGAAGGATCGGGCATGCCACGTTTATTCCTTTTCTTGTAATTATGTTATATTTTGCTGCATATTTGCTCCTTTTGTTCATTTACGCTCATTTAATCCTGAAAATACAAAAGGAAGATAAAAGCACACTTTTTCCAACATTAGTACTAAAAAAGGGTTAATTTTATGTTTCATTTGATGTAATTTATATGTTGCATTTTACACACATCAAATACCATGGTTAATAGCTCTTTTATGTGGTCATATAATTTTCTTGAGTATGATTAAGAGTTTTGCTAGCATAATAGATTGGGTGAAAATATTTATTCTTTCTCTGACCTAATACAACTCCAACTGCATAGTCACTAGCATGGCCTTAAACAATCTCCCAGAGCATGGTTTGGTCGGTTTTATAGTGTTATGCGAGAATTTGGAATGGTTCATAGTACATATGATCACTCCGTATTCTTCAGACATCATCAGGGACGAAGGATGATCTTAGTTGTTTATGTGGATGATATCATAGTTACAGGGGATGATGAAGAAGGAATTTCCAAGCTCAAATAATTCCTTTAGTCTTAGTTTCAGATTAGCGACTTGGGTCGACTTCGGTACTTCCTCGGCATAGTAGTATCTCGTTCCCCACAAGGAATATTTCTCTGTCAACGAAAGTATGTCCTTGATATGCTAACTGAATGTCGCTTACTTGGTTGCAAACCAGTTGACAGTCCTATGCTTCCTACGAGGAAGCTCCTTCTAGAGGACGGATTTCCAAAGAAAGTTCCTGAGCGATACAAACGATCTGTTGGAAAACTTAACTACTTAAGTGTCACCATATCTGTGTTTTAAGATATCTCAAGACCACACTAGGCCTAGGGATCTTATATTCTGATCAGGGTCATTGTCGTGTGGGTGCTTTACTGTTTTCACAGAAGATATGGAGATGCACGTATATCTGGATTCTCAGACGCAGATTGGGCAGGTTGTCCTATTTCCCGTTGTTCCACCATTGGGTATTGTGTTTTCGTTAGAGGAAACCTTGTGTCCTGGAAGAGTAAGAAACAACACACCATATCCATATGAAGTGCCAAATCAGAGTCCAAAGCTATGGTAGATGTTACATCAGAGGTGATATGGGTTCATCGTCTTCTCAAAGAACTTAGGGTTAACTCTGAAGACTTGATGCGATTGTTCTGTGATAATCAGTCTGCAATACATATAGCCAAAAATCAAGTATTCCATGAGAGAATGAAACACATTGAGGTTGATTGTCACCTAATCAGAGATCGGATAGTCGGCACTCAAAAGGATCCTCCAACGATTCAGCCAATCCATGTTAGGACGGAATTCCAACTAGCGGATATCTTCACAAACTGGAAGGCACAAAAATGACTTCATATGTAACAAGTTGGGCATGATTAATATCTATGCTCCAACTTGAGGAGGAGTGTTAGTTGTAAATAGTAGAGGGGCCTAGTTGTTAACTAGAGGTTCCTACATGTAATTATAGAGTCCTTGCATGCAATTCTAGATGTCCTTGCATGCAATTATAGGTGTACCCACATGTAATTAGTTATTTCTTTTCGGTCCCTCTTCCTCCCTATATATAGAGGGTTTCTTTTTGTTTTATGACATACCTTCAATATATACAAGTTCAGTTTTCATATTCATAACATTTACATTTATATAGCACTAAATCAATAAAGGTCCCAATCAATCTTTTAGTGATCTCAAATAGGGTTTTACAAAGATAACATGATTCAAATTCTATAATTTTCAAAGTTGTTACTTGTAGTTACTAAAGTCTTGTATATATCTTGATTATCCGCCTTCCTTCTCCTGTTGCTGTAATGATTTGCATTATTTGGTGTCACCCCAAGAACCCTACATACCTGTAGAAATAAAGAATATGGTTGAACAACGTATTCAGTAAACTAACAAATGAAAAATGATACATAAGTCTTAGCAGTAAAAATCCTTGTTGAAAAGTTATACCCAAGGCTATAACTATCTATGCATATTCTTATTTATATACTATAAATAAGTAACTTTTGTATGCATATAATGTTGTACAATATGCTTTGGGTACTTTTCAAAAAAAAAGTTGAAATTTTACTTTTAACCTAAATCTTTGAATCTTTTACAATTTTAACTTTACAAAATTGTAACCTTTTACTTAAAAATAGAATCTTTCTTATTTTACAATTTAATTTCACAACTTTTTTACATTCAACTTTGGTCTCTTATACTTTTCATCTTTCGCAAATTTTCGTTTTAGGTTTCGTACTAAATTTTGTGAGTTACCACGGAGCAACGTGTGTGTGGTTCAACGTTTTTACGTTTCGTTCGTAATTTTGCGAGTTAACACGGCGCAACGTCCATTTGTAGTTCAAGGTTTTACGTCTATTGTTTTTCATTTCATAGGTTTGTCGCAACGCGTGAGTCATTGATCGACTTTGTTATTTTTTTATATGTTCTAAATTTCAGTTTCTTGCAATTTTAACCTCACAAAAATGATTTTTTATCTTTTGTAATTGAACCTCATAACGTTTTTACTTTCAACTTTGGTCTCCTATACTTTTCATCATCCCAAATTTTCGTTTATGTTTTGTAAGACCCTTAGTAATATTTAACGGTTTTCGTATAATTTGCATCTAAAAATGTGTATTAATAATTACACATACTTATGAAAATACGGGTTTACTTAAATTTTTCTCAAAATTTAAAACTATACAACATAATGTAAATGAGTTCGTCATCTAAAATGACGACGTAACAATGTGCAGAAGCTTGTAACTTGATCGTGTTCGGTTCTTTGTTGAGTTTGATCGTCCTTCGGTACTATAAATTATACCTACAATTCATAAAACATAAATTGAATTAGTCATACGTAGTTTAAAACGTGTTTAAACGAGTTCGCGAGGCAAAATAATTAAAAAAAACAATTTTCAAAACTTGGCTCCGTCATGCCACGTACCAGAACCACCTTGCTCCCTCGCGTGGCGCGAGGGAGACCCTTTTCCAGCAGGTCCGTTTCAGGAACCTGCACTTTGCCAGCTACACTAGTTTTTACGGAAACGACCATAACTTATTCGTTATTGATCCGTTTTACGCGATTCTTTTTTCTACGCGATCGTAATTTGATCCTCCATCACATGGAGTTAAAATCCGACATCCATATTTAAAATTTTCTGGATTCTAAGCCCTCGGCTTTATATTTACTTCTACGCATTTGACCCGTTTGTGTTTAAAAATCACGAACTTGTTTCTAGTTAATCATAAATCATACACCAATGTATTTAACACAAAATATTTATCTTGGATTCATAACTTTTGTGAATTACGTGGCCAATATCCAAGTTTTGCACATAATTCGTTTTGACCCGTTTAGAGGATCTTTTATGCATTTAAGCATCGACTCGCTATTCTCTTTTCGCACTTCGCATTCCCATATTTAAATAACTACTTATATTCCACCACAACTATTTTTTGTGGTGGATTTAACATAATGAACCCCTTATCCCGAATTTTTACCCTTCGATTGGTCATTTTACGCAATGACCCATTCTTCGGCATTTGACCCACGAAAGTTTATGCCTATTACTTTTATACGTGTCTAAGGATTTCATAATACAATTTTCTTAACAACCCATAAGGGTCGTTTGCCCGGTTTACCCATCAAGGGATTTTTGGTCAATTTAAGTCCCTCATTTTACGACGAAGGGCTTTCACTAATTATTTGAGCAAAATCGCACTTTTAACTATAACTTATTCATGTGTACCTGTCTCGGGTCATAATATTGACCCGTTTCAATACCTTTCACTATTAATCACTAGTTAATAGTAACGTGAACCTTATGTTAATTCCTGTGAACACAAAACTCAACAAGCGATTATCAGATGTTATTGTCAAATGGTGTTAATAACACCATTTGACCCATTTAGTCTAAATGACCATTCATCCAGATGAGATGGTATTTAATTACCATTTCACCCCTTAAACCTATCTCGGTTTTCTCCTTGAACTCATTTTACTTAAAAACTGTTTCTTGTTTGTTTGACCCATTATGACTTACGCCATATGGTGTCTATTTGAATCTCTTTTCCCATCCGCCCACTCATGTCCGGACTACTATTTTACCACTTTTACCCGTCATGGTTTACATCATAATGTAAGGTTTCAAAATTTCTTATTTGTTCATCATCACATGACTAATTTACCATTTCACCCTTTTTACCATAATTCATGGTTTCTTACCATTCTCCCTTGTTCCGACTCGCATTAAATCGTGCCGGAACATCATATTCCAATCACTTAATAGAATTCATATAGATACTTTCAAATAAGTATTTTGTAAATAATATAAAGGGGCGTAAGCTTTACTTACCTCGCATCCAAATTTCGCTTTTCTTAACCTTCTTGATTCGTTTGACCTGCTTCCTCCTCCAAGCTTCCACCTAGCTTGTTAAGCGTCAAACTATCATCATCGTTTATAAGGGGGTTAGTTTAATCATAATTTAATACGATTATTCCACCTTACACGCTTTATATCCAAAAATTATCATTCATCGTATTCTAGGTCAGTTTGACTTTTTTTTTAAAAGTCAAATGCCCATTAGTATATAAAATGCACATTCAAGTTCTTTAACTAGTTTAGGCATTCACAATTTACCCCGTAGGCGTTCTTTTAAGCCACCATTTCAACTAATCTTTTAAACCGGTTCATTATATTTCCAACACTTCAACTAGTTCAAGCGATTATAAAAGCTAACTTATTTATTCATTTCACAAGAACTAAGGGTCCTCATCTATTAGTGAAACCCGTTTCGTCAGATCATTAGCATTCATCCGAACACCTAATATAATCGAGTTCTACATGTCAACTAGTAGATATAATGATTTCAATCATCCATATTCAAAATTACTAACTTCATTACAACATTCAAGACCCATTTCGAATCATGTTTGTCAAGTACTTAAACTTAAAATTTGTTTAAGTACCTTGCCTTTACTATCAATTATGATGATTCTAATCACTAGTTAGGCACTAACATCATCATATTACAAAAACCTACTTAGCTCATACTTGATTAGTTGACTAATCGCTAGTTTATGGCACAAATTCAACAAGTTTGCACCTAGGGTTTTGTTTCTAGACTTAAACTCACATCAATTTCACTAAAACATTCAACTTTCATACAAGAATTTCGTTCATGCATGATTATCAAAATTTCAAAATATCACCAAAATATAAATTTCGACATACCTTACGATCCCCTTGACTAGGTGATCGTTTATATGTATTCAAATCCGAATTTGGCCTTCGATTGATCCTTCAATTTGAAGATTTGGTTGAGTTAGGGTTTTCATCCCTTTTTGTCTCCTGGTGTTCGATCCAGAACACACACTTGGTGTGTGTATTTTGTTTTAAATTTTCTTTTAATAATTAAACTTCCAAGTTTTTCCCACTTTGGTCCCTCAAGTTTAATTTTAATTGTTTAAGACTACAATCCCATATTTTTATTACTTATTTACATGTTAATAACTAGGTAAATATATTCCTAGTTATTTTTGTTTACAGGCTAGTTTTTACCATTAATGGCATTTTACCCGTTCCCTTATATTTACCAGGTTTAAAATATCAAACCCGTTTTCGGGGTGTTACATGTTTCGTACTAAATTATGCGAGTTAACACAGCGCCACATGCGTGTGTGATTCAACCTTTATACGTTTTGTTCATAATTTTGCGAGTTAATACGACGCAATGCCCATGTGTTGTTCAGTGTTTTTACGTCTATTTTTTCCCATTTGACAGGTTCATCGCAACACATGGGTCCTAGATCGACTTAGTTATTTTTTTTTAAATGTTCTACATTTCAGTCTATCGCTTCGTTTTAACATGCCACAACTTCAGCGTTGATGGTTGCTAACGGTTATGTGGCATTGGTGTTATTTGACATGCTTTTACGCCCCCGCCGCAACGCACGGGTGCTTAATTCTAGTTATTTATAATTTTCTTCTAAAAGCAAGTAACTTTTATTAAAGAACATAAATTTTTTGGTAATTAAGTATTGTGCTATGATTAAAATAGGTTCTACACTAAACACATCTATTACCCTATATACTAAAAACTAAAGTCGGTGGTGAAAGCACCTTCCGACTTTGGCCCTTCTACTTTGTAATCTACATTTTTGGTTCCTCTAAGTTTCAGTTGTCACTTATCACATCTACCGGTTTTGGCCCTTTCTTTATTTAATTTTGCATGTTTGGTCCTATAGATTTCAGCTGACACTTACGTAGGTTCTTTTGATTACACATTTTTTTTCTTTATTTGTTTCTTTAACTTCCTTTTAAGCGTCTTTCTTCTTCGTTTAACTTCATCATTCTCTGCCTGCAATTTTAAAAGTATCTACGACAATGTCTTCCTATGCGATTGTTTGATAATTATTGTTTATGTTTTCTTATGCGATCGTTTGCATCAGTGCTAGTGCTGATCGTTGTTTTTATTTATTGTATCGCTGTTTCTTTAGTGATGATTTGGCGGCAGCAACAATGATAAATTTATTTCTCTAACATGCCATTTTTTAATAATTTGTAATATTGGATTTAAATATAAACAGACTGTTTTCTAGTTTTTTTTTTTGTATTTTCATATAAATTTCATTACATACTAAGTTTTGTTAATTATAATATACTTTTTGAGCTTGGTATATCTTTATTTATATTGCTTAACTAGAAATAAAATTTTCATACTAAATAATATATAAATTTTATAAAAAAAAAGAAAAAAAAGTTAACCACGTATAAAGGTGATTCTTTAGAAAGTAACCGGTAAAGCAGTTGAAATGACTGATTAGATACAAAGTTTTGTATATTTGAAATGATACGAATATATCAAGAGTATTTAGATAGATACTATGATGCTTGATGAGTATAGAGTTTTATGTTTTGAAAAGACATATATATTTGAAATGGTATAAAAAGAATATAAAAACTTAATTACATGATGAGCCATGTAGTATCAGACCGAGTGTAATGGAGGTGTTAAAGCATCCACGTCACCCGATGACAATACTAAACATCACTCCACTTAGTCGAAGAGGCACATCACCAAAGGTTTAATACGCGTGAACCATTGTGAACATTGGGGAATCTCGTGGATCAAGGGAAGTAGCTATTGGGAACAGTGGCGGACCCATGATTTTTTTTTCATTGGGGTCCATCTTTTGTATAAGGATTTTTCACAACCTAACATTAAAATTTTCGGGTCGGTCATTGTAGTCAGGTCGGGGCTAGGAAATAATGTAGAAGCATTTAGTGGACATGAAACCACTACATTATATGTTGGAAGTTTTATTTGGTAATCAAGTGTTAAATAAAATCGACATTCAATTTATCATTTTAAAGAAGCAAATTAGAGGGTCAATGTGTGGTTGTGCTGGTTTAAAACACAAGTTTAATTTTGATGGAAAAAAATAAACTAAAAAAACAAGGCATGGAAGACTTGTAACACCCCAAATTTCGTATGACATATAATAATGTTTTAGCCGCAATATTTTGGCGAAAAGAAATGGTAAACATAGATTTTTACCATTATTAAAGTTTTATAAATTATAGTAAATCTAAAATTCTTATGTATGCATGAAGTTTTACTAGGTTAGTATGTAGAAAGGGGAAAAGTGACATGTTATGAAAGGATGAGGGGTTAAAAATGAAAATGTGCAATTAAAACACTTAAAAAAAATGCCCAGTGTTTCAAGGGTGTGTGTGTGTGCGATCGTGAGTAGAGACCAAGGGAGACCTTCCCCTCAAAACCTTAACATCATAAATCCATCAAATTAAGAAGGAAATTGAAGGCTAGTTGAATGCATGAACTAGGAATGATGATCCCTTAAATGTTCTTGTCATCAAGTAAGTTTAATTTCATGATTTGGCAATGTTTGAATTAGTGGTTTATGTGAAATCTATGGTTTTATATGAAATCAAACATGAATGCTAGATGTTATGAAAATATAGAAGTTTGTAATGTGTGTAATTTTGATTGTATTGATGATAAGAGGTAAAACCTACTTGTGACTTCAAGAAAATGAAACGCTAGTAAAGTTTATGAATAAATTGTGTTATGGTAGTATTGAATTAAGCTATAGAAAGTTTTTATATGGGTGATTTGATATAAAATAATTGTAGTATTGTTATGATCATGAAATGTGAAAGGTTAGGTTAATTCATGAATGAATTAAGAATGAATATGCTATAACTACTTGTACATTATGCCTTGTAAGTAGTACGCACGCAATGTGTTCGATGAAATGCCTAAGAATGATTTAGTTGAAATTTGACATGAATTCTCGATTTAATGGTGATGTAAATGAAAATAGATGTATGTGTAATTATGTTAAGTTACGATGAATAAATCAAATGCATATGTGAAGTAATGTTTATGAAAGCTAAAAATATGAAGTTATGATGTATAGGCAAAAAGAAAGAAGAAGGCACGAGTCACTTGAAGTCGCAAGCATCGCAAGATCACGGTAAGTTTATATGAACTTTATTTACTCTTAAAGTAGATTTACGTATGTTAACTTTGGTATTTGAATCCTAGTGTAAGGTAGTAATGATGTTCATGGTAGATTTGTGATATGTTGAGTATTGAAAGATGGATAGGAAATGCACTGGTATTGAATGTGTAATGACCCGCTTCAAGTGGGTCGTAATGTTTGAAAAGCATGATGTTGAAATGTCAAAGTAAAGACTTGTTGATAACGGGTCGTATGATGAACGTGTGTTAAAAGAATGTATGGTATGTAATGACTCAATTACGGATGGGTCGAAAATTCTATATTTTGAATGCTTACGAACGTAAGGATGAATGGTATAAAGAAAAACTTACGCTAGTAAGGGAAAAGTGACTACAACAAGGATGTTGGTAAAATGATAATGGGTCGAATAATGATAAGTGAATGGAAGCCTTGAATTTTATTTAGTAATTGAACTAACTAATGTTTTGGTGTTATGTATGGTAGGTAAAACTCATGCTTGATGTTGGTGAGCTCGGACCGAACTCACTATATTGCCCTTATGCGCTTCCGGTTTAAGTTATCTTTTGTAATGGGTCAAAATCATTTTTATAATGTAAATGTTAAACTTATATCTAGGATGGTCGTAGTAGTTTGAAGTCTTAAATTTTACTTTGGGTAGTGGAACAAAATGCTTTTGATGAAATTTGTATGGTCATAATTTTGCATCTTTTGAAAAGTGTTTTTAGAACATATTTCGAATGTTGTTGTTAAAAGCAGGGAATCGTTTATATTACGAATGGGTCATGCCCAAATTTTGTTAAAATTTGTATGATGTTTATATTATTTATCGAATGTGAAAAGTGGGCGCCACAAGACTTGAACTTGGGATCTATTTGTTGGAACACAAGGGGATTTACCACTACATCATCTTTGCTTTTAATACTATGGGGTCTAATTAATTTATTTTATGTGGTCCTTAAAAAACTTAACATGCCGGTTCTACTATTTTCTAGAAAAAAGATTGGGGTCCGTGGACCCCGACCCGTACCATGTGGGTCCGCCCCTGGTTAGGAACTTGGGTTGTGTAAATAAAAAGATATATATATATATATATATATATATATATATATATATATATATATATATAAAGTATATCGTACAATACGGCTTAACGTACTTCACGTACGACAACGTGCGTGATTTGTTCTATAACATACGTGATTAATGTTTTCAGTATGCGTGATTATTGTGTTTCAACATGCGTGATTTTGGAATTTTGAGTTATAACGTGCGTGATTTTAAAATGAATGTGCGCAATTACCTGTCGTACGTGATGTACGTTAAGCCGTAATGTACGTTAACCTTCCTCTATATATATATATATATATATATATATATATATATATATATATATATATATATATATATATATATATATATATATATATATATATATATAGGGTAAGGTTCATGCGAGAACCACCTTTATTGCGAGAACCGTGAAAACCAATGTGAACACAAATATATATATATATATATATATATATATATATATATATATATAGGGTGAAGTTATTGTAAAAAAGACCAAAGTGTGAGAAAGGTAAGAAAGAATCTCAACCATTAGATCTAAATTAATTGAAAAGGGTATAATTGTAAATGCATTAACAAATTCAAATATGGTAATCCTTGATTTAATGATTTGGAGAGAGAAAAACCTGGATTTTAGGACTTATAACCGTCCATAAATATAACATCATTCAGAGCATGTTCATACACGGTGTTTTAAATATAACACAATTCAGAAAATATAACACCATTCAGCACAAAAATAACACCATTCAACACAAAAATAACACCATTCAGCACAAAAATAACACCATTCAGCAGTAAATAAAAAAAACACCATTCAGTACAAGAATATAACACCATTCAGTACAAAAATAACACAATTCAGCACAAAAATAACACCATTCAGCAGTAAATAAAAAAAAACACCATTCAGTACAAAAATAACACCATTCAGCACAAAAATAACACCATTCAGCACAAAAATAACACCATTCAGCAGTAGATAAAAAAACCATTCATTACAAAAATAACACCATTCAGTACAAATATAACACCATTCAGCACAAAAATAACACCATTCAGCAGTAAATAAAAAAAACACCATTCAGTACAAAAATAACACCATTCAATACAAAAATAATACCATTCAGTACAAGATATAACACCATTCAGTAAAGAAAAAAATAACACCTCTGTATCATCTTCTCCACTTCCGGCACCAGCACTGGCACTTCCGGCACCACCACTGCTGCACCACCGCTGCCGATCCGCACAACCATTGCCGCTGCCCGCTCGCTGTCGCCGCTGCCGCTGCCGCTCACCGTCGCCGCTTGTCGCTCGCCATCGCCGCTGCCGCTCGTCGTCGCCGCTGTTCGATCGATTATAGAGATAGACGAACCCTGAATCAAGTTTGGAGACCAAGAACACGAACCCTGGTTCGTTTGGTTGAGATGCTTTAATCTGAGATCAAAACGAAATGGGAACCGAACATCTCTTAGGCTAGTTGGAAATCATGAAGGAACAAAGAATCATGTGCGTGATTGATCGGGGCACAAGAAGTCGAGATATGGAGGTTTAGCGGCATTAGGGTTTTGAAATTGTAGAGAGAGAGAGAGAAACTGTACGATCAATTGGAGAGAGAGATCGGAATTATAGGAATTTTGATTTACAGTTTCCTATTTTGAATGGATATAAAGACTTTATTACCCCTATAATTTTCAATTCAGTCCAAATTAAGAAAAATATTTTACATTTTGGTCCCTATTGATCTCAACCATTAGATCAAAATATCTAATGGTTGAGATTCTTTCTTACCTTTCTCACACTTTGGGCCTTTTTACAGGATACTAACTCTCTCTCTCTCTCTCTCTCTATATATATATATATATAGGGTAAGGTTCATGCGAGAACCACCTTTATTGCGAGAACCAATGTGAACACAACCTAAAATAGCTAAAAAAACGTAAAAAAACCTAACCCCCACCCCACCCCCCAAAAAACCTAAACCCCCCACCCCCCCCCCAAAAAAAAAACCTAAACCCCCCTCCCCCACCGCCCAAAAACCTAAACCCCCCACCCCCCAAGCTAAAATGCTAAAAACTAAACCCCCAAAAAACCTAAAAAAATAAAAAAAAAACACACAATTTTTTTTACTTTTTAAATATTTTTACATTAAAAAACAAAAAAAAAAATTGGCTACTAAAAGTAGTGATTTTTTTATAAAAAAATATTAAAAAAAATTTGTGTGTTTTTTAGCTATTTTTAGGTATTTTTGGTTGTGTCACATTGGTTCTCGCGGTTCTCGCAATAAAGGGTGGTTCCTAACGGATCAATCTCCTATAGGTAGAGGATCCTGTACATTAATCTAATATTGTGAGAAGGGTGAGAAATAATGTAGTGATGACAAGTGTCCTATATCTAAATTAATTCAAAAGGGTGAATTAGTAATTTTCTATATTTCTTTCGATTAATTGATTAAAAGATAACTGCCCAAAATAACCACCACCCTTTATTATAGGAATTCGAATTTATGAATTAATTTACGAATTTGTGTCATCTCGTTCACCGGTTATTAATTCTGTAGTGCAACCAGCATTTAGAACTGTATAGTATTATATATTTTTATATAGTGTTATACAGCGTTACATGGTGTTATATGGTGTTATATAATGGTTTTTGGTGTTATATAATTCTGTAGTGTTATATAATTCCGTAGTGCAACCACCAAAAAACACTATATAACACCATCAATTATTAATTCTGTAGTGCAACCACCATTCAGAACTGTATAGTGTTATATATTTTTATGTAGTGTTACATACTGTTATATGGTGTTATATAGTGTTCTTTGGTTTATATAGTGTTATATTTTTCTGGTAGCATGTCTATGATGGATGTATAGTGTTATATATTGTTATATAGTGTTATATAGTCTTACATAGTGTTATATGGTGTTATATGGTGTTACATAGTGTTATATGGTGTTATATAGTGTTATATACTGTTAAATGATGGATGTATAGTGTTATACATTTCTTGTAGCAGTTACATATTTCTGTATTTTTAGAATTTAGGATTGATAGAATTTAGCAATTAAATTTGAATCGCTAGAATTTTGGAGTGAATCCCTAGAATTTAGGAGAGGTTACCTAATTTGAAACATATACAAAGACACTATTACCTATACAATTTTCAAATTAGTCCATATAATTAAAACACAATTTATAATTTGTCTCTATTGATCTCAACCATTAGATCAAAGATCTAATGGTTTAAAACACTTCTTACACTTCTCACACTTTAGACACTTTGTACACTATCCCTACCCTATATATATATATAGGGGAAGGATAAATCGAAAACCCACTCCAGTTGACTAAACCCTGAAAACCCATTAATAACCATTGACTAACCATGATGGATGGCTGAGATTCATTTTGGGCCATTATTTGATTTTCAATCCCTTTATCTCTATCTCTATTTTTAATATATTTGATGTACTAGAGGGCAATATGGGAAATTACAAAGAGACAAAACTCTGCATGTGTAAGAGACTTTACATCACTACATCAGTCTTTAAAATTTCAAAAACCACAAAATAACTCTCTCTCTCCCTCTCATAATCTTCATCAACCCCTCTCAAATATACCCCCAAAATCACCAGACAAAATCGATGAACGCTGGAGATCTTCATCTCTCAAAATTCTTTTTATGTTGTGATTATTTTTTATTAACTCAATCTTGCTAACTACAATCACCACATTTATTGTCATTAATAACAGTCATTTATTGTTATTAATTTGTTGGTATAAAGAAACTTTCCGAAAATGCTCGTCAAAATGGTGAATTATTTTTCTATATACTAATTTTCTTAATTAATATACAACATTGTCATAAAAAAAAGATATTCAAGCAACCATCAACAAAAGCACATGATCAAACACACATAGAGCAAAAATTACAAAAATCTCAGTGAAAAAAAAAATGTAACACGGATACAGCAAAAATGTACAAAAACCTGAGGCAAAAATAAAATGTAACATGGTAAAAACAAAACCAAAAAATCCATAACATATAAAATTCTCAGATTCAACACAGCAAAAAGTCTACATAAATCTCAGGGGAAAAAATGTAACATGCAAACGTCTTTTGAATCATCTTCAACATCTGAAACATCTTCTTCAAAGTGTAGATTTGCAAAAATGCTGGAAAAAAAACATACTTATTCACCTTCTTGAACAAGATCTGAAACAAATTTTACACAAAAAATTGATGCAATCAATAATAAAAACAAGAGTCTAAAAAAGTGTAGCAACACACTTTATTTTCAGTAACGTGCATTATTTATGTAACACGAAAAAATGTAACATGCATTTTTTAATTATCAATTTATGCCAGAAACACAACACACTTT
Source organism: Helianthus annuus (assembly GCF_002127325.2). Taxonomy (NCBI): domain Eukaryota; kingdom Viridiplantae; phylum Streptophyta; class Magnoliopsida; order Asterales; family Asteraceae; genus Helianthus; species Helianthus annuus. The sequence goes on along the minus strand of NC_035445.2, from coordinate 44,697,312 downwards.
ATTTTCAGTAACGTGCATTATTTATGTAACAAGAAAAAATGTAACATGCATTTTTTTAATAATCAAAAATTGCAGATCCACAAAACACAACAAAAATGCAAACTAAAAAAGTGTAGATTTGCAAACAAAGATGAAAAAAACCATACTTGTTCACCTTCTTGAACAAGATCTGAAACAAATTTTACACAAAAAATTGATGCAATCAATAATAAAAACAACAAACTCATAAAACAAGAACTTAAAAACCTCCATTTTCTTGAACAAAAAAAAATAGTAGATCCATAAACAACAACAAAAATGCAAACTAAAAAAGTGTAGACTTGCAAACAAAGCTGAAAAAAACATACTTATTCACCTTCTTGAACAAGATTTTCGAACAAACCCTTTCAGCCTCCTCAAAAACGTAAAAAAATGTGTAATTTCACCGGATCTTTCCCTGGTTTTGAACAAAAACTTCAGCCTTCTCTTCAATATCTGATTCATTATCTTCTTCGTGTATGATTTTCTTCAAAATAAACCAAAGAGGATCCGTCTTCATGGGGTTTGAAAAGAAACATGATGGATCCAGATCTAGATCTTGACGGGTTTAAAAGAAACATGATGGATCCAGGTCTAGATGACGGTACAGATCTAGATCTAGATGGCGTCTACATCGATCTAATGCTCATCAGTTTCTCCGATTTCATTTTTGTTCTTGTTTTCTCTATAATGGAACAAGAGAGAGAGAGAGAGAGGGGGGGGGGGAAGTGTGCTAGAGAAGAGAGATGATGGAGAAAATGATCTGGTGAGTTTTGAAAAGGTTTGGTGAGATTTAAGATGTGAGAGAAGAAGAAAGTCTAACAAGTACTACAAGCATTAATTAAAAAAGATGACAAGAAGGAAGGTTGTAAAGGGATGAGAAAGTCTGCGTGTGCAGACATCACCAACCCATCACTACATGTCAAAAATGTAACATAGAAAATGACTATCATGCCCTTGCTTCTTTCAAATAACAATTTAAACGTGGATCAATCCTAGCCACATGTTAGAGTTTTCAAGGTTTAGTCAACTGGATTGAGTTTTCTCATTATAATTAGCCTATATATATATATATATATATATATAGGAGAATGATCATTTAGGAACCACCATCTATTGCGAGAAACAATGTGAACACAACTAAAAATACCTAAAAGAATCTAAAAAGCACACAATTTTTTAATATTTTTTATGTAAAAATCACTAGTTTTCATTATTAATTTTTTTTTATAATAAAATTTTGGCTTCTAAAAGTAGCGATTTAACTAAAAAAATATTAAAAAAAAACATTTTTTTGGTGCGTTTGTTATTTTTTAAGATTTTTTGGGGGTTTAGTTTTTAGCATTTAGCTTGGGTGGGGGGGGGTTAGTTTTTAGCATTTAGCTTGGGTAGGGGGGATAGGTTTTTTTTGTGGGTGGGGGTGGGGGGTTAGGTTTTTTTAGGTTTTTTGTGGTGTAGTGGGTTTTTTTTTTTTGTGTTCACATTGGTTTTCGCGGTTCTCGAAATAATGTTGGTTCTCATGTGGACCCTACCCTACATATATATATATATATATATATATATATATATATATATATATATATATATATATATATATATATAGGGAGAGGATCATGAGAAAACTAAATATAAATGAGAAAACTAGAAAACTAACTAAAATCCACTAAAAAGGAGGGGGAGGGAGACTTTTAATGAAGGAGGGTGGACTTTTAATGAAGGAGGGGTAAAATTGGAAAAAAAAAATATATAACTTTTCAAACATTTCCCATTTCTCCATACGTTATCATTTTAAAACAAAAATGGCACCATAAGATCACAAATTTTCTTATCTTTCATTCAAGTATATTCGAGCATAATTTTATGACATAAAAAAAGATTTATGGTGTCGTCTTGTTTTCAACACTATTATTATAGTAGTGCACTTGTGCAATATAACATGTAGTATAATTGCATTACATGCTTAAAATTAGCTTTTTGAGTCTAGTTTAGCTTTTAGGGTTAGTTTTTTTGGAGGTTTAGGATTAGGATTAGGTTTTTGGGTGTGGGGGGGGGGGGGGGTTTAGGTTTTTTTTTTTTGGGGGGGGGGGTGGGGTGGGGGGTTTAGGTTTTTTTCGGGTTTATGTTTAGGGTTTAGTTTTAGGTTTTTTTTTGGGTGGGGGGGGGTTTAGGTTTTTGGGGGTGGGGGGAGGGGGGTTTAGGTTTTTTTTGGTGGGGGGTGGGGTGGGGGGTTTAGGTTTTTTTCAGGTTTATGTTTAGGGTTTAGTTTTAGGTTTTTTGGGGGTGGGGGTGGGGGGTTTAGGTTTTTGGGGGTGGGGGGGTTAGGCTTTTGGTGGGAGGGTGAATTTAGGTTTTTGGGGGGTGGGGGTGGGTTAAGTGGTTTAGGCTTTCCGTATAGTGCACATGTGCAGTACAACAATTTTGTTTTTTTTTTAAATTTTTTTTCCATACATAAAAAGTAGCGATTTTTCTTTAAAAAATTGTAAAAAAAAAAATTGGTATTTTTTTAGGTTTTTTTAGTTAGTTTTTTGGTTTTCTCATTTAAACTAGTTTTCTCATGATCCATCCCTATATATATATATATATATATATATATATATATATATATATATATATATATATATATATAAAGTTAACATACAATGACTCTTATCGTACAATATGTACGTGATCATCTCAGCCGTACGATCTGGTGCGAATTCACTCTTGAACATGTGATTTGTGCTGAAAAACCAACATGCGAATTTACTAAAAAAAAATCAACATGCGATTTCCAACATGTTTTTTTATAACATGCGATTTCACAATATCGTACGAGTGTACGATAAGCCCTAATTGTACATTACACTTTTTCTATATATATATATATATATATATATATATATATATATATTTTAAATTTAAACACACCATGTATCTCATGTACCTTTATAAATTTTAAACCATGTCTTATTCTTCTCCCCCAAACTTATATAATTCTATCCAATTTTATTTCAGGTATTTCTAAAAGAAATGGATTTGTCATCCGACTCTCCACCAGATTCGGGGAAAGCGATTTGTCAATACTATGATGAAGGCGCAATGCAACTTCCGACATCACATAAAACGTTGAACATAGACTAGTTATTACAATGAAATTATGCTATCGGGAGCTGCATGCTAATCTTCGAGCATACCTGACAGGACATCAATTGATAAATCGTCGTGATGAAAGTGATGACGAGGTGACAATGAATAATTATAAAGTTTTTTAATTTAGATTTACTTTTCAACTTTCTAATTTAATTTAAGTTTTTTTTTTTTTTTGTGTTTTTTAATTAAATTATTCTTTTTAACTTAAAAGTATATTTAAATGAAAAATAAGTTAAAATAATAATTAGGAAATGATTAAAGTTTTCTTAAATCACTCCATCTAGCTATTGCTTTAACTATTTGCGTGAAAATAACTTTTTCATTTTTTAGTTAGTCCACTGGAGTGTCATATCATATTTTGAATTAAATTTATAGATTTAGCATAATCATATGCAACATTGTAGTACATTTGCTCCTTAACACCGATTTAATGCTAATTAAAATGATTGTATTACTCCTGTGAAATGACAGTTTTACGTTTTTTTATTAAAAATAATAAGTAACCATGAGTACACACTTCTTCTTTGACGTCCATAGATATACAAGGATAGATCATAGATAAGTTGACTATGCTGATGATCAGCGGAAGTCTAACGATAGATCTAAAGACGGTGAAATTATGTGAATGACAATTTTGTATTTTTCTTACATTATTATCGAGAAAGCAGTACAATCCTATATTATGTAATTAACTGAACTATGTTTAGTGCCGAAGAAACTCCGAACCGGTTTCTTTGATTATATACATTGTTTTATCTATCTATAATACTATAAAAAGGAGAAGTGATGTACACACATGTAATTTTACATGGCGTCCATCATTTTATGCAATATGTACAATTAAACAATGCTTGTTTTGTGAGGGTAAAATTGTGAAGAGCATAAATTTTTAAGACACTAGGAGGCTATAAGAGTAAATTAACCTATCCACCATACTCACACACACAAAATCATTTCCATACCTGCCCTCAAAGAAAACCCAACAGACATCCCGACGAAGCGTTATGAGAAACAGACGGTCATCTCATTAGTGTATTAAATTTGCCTCATTAAACCACTATTAACCTCTTCACTTGCGTATTTATTTTCTTCTTCAGTTCACCAACCCACCCACATCAGATTGGTGGTTGAAGCAATCCTCTAATTCCTGATCAGAATTTGCCTCTGTTCTTGTTTCCAGTGAGTTACTCTAATTCCTATTTATTTACAGTAAGCTTTTGGTCGCACGTTTCATCAATTGGCTTTAGGTTATAGTCTGTTTTTATATCATCCAAGTGTTTTTTTTTTTTTTTTTTTTTTTTGCTAAAATGTTAAGAAGTTAGGTTTTGGAGGTCATATTTGTGTGATTATAGGATCATAATTTGAGTAATTTGCGTCTATGTATGGAGTTGCATTGACAGATCATTTGTTCTTATTGAAGGAAACAAGGGCGAGTATGAGAACGGACGCTTTGGTTGTGTGGCAGATTGCAGGTCTCGTCTCGATCCCCCGCGTCCTCAAACTTATTTTGGCAATCATGGACGGTTTAAGTAACTATTGACATAATAATTTTTTTTAATCATACCCAACACACAAAGTCCAAATCTTTTAAACAAGTAGTATTGTGGTTCAATCCAACCTAATTTAACTCACGCGGAAGCTTGGTTTTAAAAAGCGAGAAGGACACAAAAGTGACAAGGTAACCCAAGGCGCGAAGCGCCAAGTCCAAAAATGCACCACTTTTCGTACATGAGTCGCAAATAATTATATAAATTTTATATATTTCCTAAAGGTTTTTAGCAGCATTTACCCAATATTTAGAGACAAGTAAGATTTATATATGTTTTAATATGGAAATTACATACATGTACAACCTGAAAAGCATATTGTACAACAACCTGCTGCACAAACATATAGGAAATACATGAGGCGCATGCCTCAGGGTCAATTTGTTGCCAAGAAATCGCCTCACGTGGGCTTTTTGATAAAAGCGTGCCTTATGCTCCTAAAAGCGCAAAGGGCTTGAGCCTTGTTGCGCCTTGCGCCTAGGTGCGCTTTTTTAAACCACGGGCATAAGTTTTAAAAGTAGAAACGTTTCGTATTTAGTCAACGTGCTAATTATTGTGCGGCGTCTTTTTTATATAATTTAGGATATTTAATACTGTATTTTCAAGTAAATTTACATTAAATTCCCTTCAGCTTTCAGATTTTAGAGTAGCTCCAAAAATATTTTCCTTTCCCTTCATTACTAACATACACAAATATTAGGAAGCAATAATAAAGATTTTCATTTCCAGCGAGTTTTATACATACTGAAACTCCCAGATAAGATGCAGGCTATTGTTTAACTTATGTACCAAATTTTTTTTGCAGCTTGAAAAGTTGAACTCTCGAGGCTTTAAAATCATTTTAGTTACCTCAGAAGCTATTGGAGCCGGCTGCCAAAGGCTTAAATACAGGAAAATGATCAACAGCAGGTAAATCTTTCTTTTCCTTTTTCGATTGCTGAAATGGAAAGTTTTGTGTGGTTTTAAAAGTAGAGTTCCTTTTGTTTGGTTTAATAATTGTAGCTCATTTTGTATTGGAGCTTTCAAATTTATATCTGGTGCAGAAATGGAAACCGCCAGCGAGGTCGCAGTGAGCAAGTGGCTCGGCTCAGACTATCCGGTTCCATGGAAGTGTCAAACTGAACAGTTGACAAAACCAAGTCAAGTCTGGTCAACCGGGTTCCGTACACTCACTGAGGTAAATATGTTAATTTTTTTCTTTAGAATATATATTTATACCTTTGTTTAAAGACGGTAACGGTGCAGTGGTGCTGAATTAAGAGCAAAAGGCAACCGTGGGTTAAGGAGGAAATGTTGATGGCGTCATGGCCACACTAAAAAATATAACAATAATAAAGAATTAAAAGCCGGAAAGTTCAATGTGGGTAAGCATAACCTCATGACGAAACGAGACGAAACACATTTGGCGTTAAAGATTGGTTGATGCTGACGGGCGGAAGTTAGCGGAAGACGGTTGTGACTTGGCTGCATTAGAGTTTTGTTTTCACAGTGGAAACAGGTTCAACAGACGCAAAAACTTGATTTTTGTGCTGATTTATGTCACTTGATTATGAGATTGGTTAAAAAATTAACTTATGGATTGATCATTACCAGGATGGAGCTGCACTTCAGTTTAAATAAAAAAAACCAGTCTATCAAACATATTCCTGTTCTTTTATACTAACCTAATTTTGTAATTTATATTATATAGCAAAGAGTGGGGGACGGTTGAGTCTTTAGGATCATCCCTTTATATAAAAAAACAGTTGCTCCTATGTAACGAAATCAACCGTTGATAGCTTCTGTTCTTTGTTTGAACATTATGTACTTTAAAATTGGTTAAAGGAGTGTTGGCTATTACGGTATGTGTTGAATCAATGATAATTTGAAACTTGAAAGCATCTAGCGGTTTCTACCGACAACTTTTTTATAAATTCTATTGCAAAGTGTTGACTCCGCCGCAACGCGCGGGTTTCCCACTAGTTCTTAATTAGAGCACATTTCTATCTTAACCGAGCAAAAATGTAATATTATATATTTTTTCCAAACAAGTGGACTATATTAGGAGGGACATATCTGCGTTTTAATTTGTAGTTACAAACAATGCCTTTAGCACTGGTTCATTGGGCGTTTTAGTAAGGGTATCAATCTAAATCGATGACGGAGATAAAGTGCAGGATCTTTTAGATATGGGGTTTCTAGTTTGAAATGTGTTTTAAGTGGAGGTCTGATAGAGAATGACAATATTGATGACTATAAGAGAAGGGATAGGTGTCAGTTAGAATTGGTATGGTCTATTTCAGATTTACAAATTATGTTCCGAATTTCAAAAAGGTCAAATTAACGGTGTAACATCCCAAATAAACCGTGCAATGATTTTGTTCGTTTCGCCCCCCAATGGTTGCTCATCCAGAAACATATGGTTTTGTTTTCACCTCATGAATTTCTCTCCCAGACAAAACGCATCTTGATAGAGAAGCCCCCCACTCTTATAAGGAAGACTTCCTTCTTCTCCTTAACTAATGTCGGACTTACAAACTGTTAAGGCTTTTATAACTTTATAGCTTTTATGAACAAAATGAAGTAAGAAAAACAAAAGAAGATTGATGAAAATATGAGCAAAATGAAGTAGCATTCATAACTTTATGGCTTTTATATGGTGGTATAGTATGGGTTTTAATAAAAAAATGAGATGTGAACCCTTGATGTGCATCCAGTTCATTGATGGTAAATAGAACCTAACTTAGACATTTTTCCTTTTTTTTGACCAATGGAACACTATTGATACCAATAAACTATAAGATATATATAACAATGTAGAACTAGATTGGTATTTGAAAAACATATACTATTATTGAGAAAGCAGTACAATCCTATATGATCCTTAACCAATGGGGCTTACAAACGACTTACTTGGGTTTGGCTTTAATGGTTTTTAAACACCCCTACATGTTGATGGTCGTAAACATGTCGAAGCAAACAAAGGTATAGGGTTTGGATATCATGTTGGGGAATCTAGAAATCTCAACGAATAATCAGAGAGGGGTGGAATCACTCTTAGATCAAATTATTTTGGTGGTTCTACTGAATAATTCAATCGAATACAACTCTGAATTCGAGAAATTGAACAATAGTATGTGTGTGTATGAGCATTCATAAAAAACCAGAGAATGTGACCAAGAACCCTAATTCGAATTTGCGGATGAAGTAAACAAAACTAAAAGTACGAAAAAATTAAATTGTTGAAATGAAAAATGATTGAAACTTTGAGGTTAATGGATTAACCTAACATATTAATTGAAGTTTATAAACTTCAACCTACAAGTCCTAGTGACAAAAGTCTCAATAATTATGTGATGTTAACGTTATAGTATGAAGTTTAACAAGATAATACAACATGAACTATATATAACGTGAAATGGAGTGTATAAGTAGTATAGTTCAAGTATGCTACATGAGCAACGAAAATTGTCGAGCAAATTCGACTTTTTGAGCGTTAGCTGGAGAACATCCTCACATGTACTGTGACCCGCAAATCAATATCAACGACAAACGGTCCTGGGTACCTATCCCCGTCCCCGATTATACGAATTGTGGTTGATGTTTGTAGACAAAAATACTAAAAAATGCTAAAAGTTAACCCCATAATTAATGTGTTTGGGTTACAAGACAAAGAAAAATAAGGCATACCTTACTGTGTTACATTGTCAACTTATCTTTTTGGCATTTCTTCCCATCACATTTTGTTTTTGTCGACTCAAATATCGACCACCACTTGAAATTATTCACATGCATCACACAGATTTATATCTTTAGATATATTTATCCGAATATATGTAAACAATTGATTGGCGAAAGCTTGATCCTCTTTCTTTTAACATATTTTATTGCGACACTACTAACGGATATATATGCATCTTAACTTCTTAAAGAAATTTTTTCACAAGTTTCTTTGCTTAGATTTGAATTATGGACTAATACCATTGTAAGGTATGGGACTTGTCCCACATCCGTTGTATGGGCAACTGATGTGGGGTTTATATACCAAATGTGCTCTCTCACCCACCAGACTAGTCTTCCCCCTTAAAAGATTCTTGACCTCAAGAATCACAAAATAGAGAAAAAAAAATGCAGCATCCATGAGTTCTTTTGGGTCGACTCATTCCAGGGTGGACGCCATTCGGTCCTTCCGATTGCAATCGGAGAAATCCTAACGATGCGCCATGGTGGGCGCCAATCATTTACGGAACTCGCCTTTGCCTTTAAACAGGCACCAAAAAGATTGTTGTTAACAATGTCAATTATATCATCATCTGGAAGGGTATCAAACTTCCTACCATATTTGACATGAAGACCTTGACGAACAGGAACCGCATCACTGTTCGGAACCAGTAGGCCAGCCTTAACAACATTGTATAGTCTAGTTTTGGGTTCTTCGCAAGCGCCATTAGCAAGGATTATGCAAAGTGTGTCTCTATGTTTTCTTCCTTTATGAAGAACGGTGTCTTCATTGAAGGGCTGGAGCTTTTTCACTGTCTCATGTAGTGTAACAGTGGAATTATCATTGTTAATATTTTCATCAACAACAATTATGTCTTCTGTCTTCCAAGTACCCGTCCGCGAATCATCGCTAAACAGCCCTTTATCAGGGCCGCCTCCGCCGCCACTGAAGCCGCCTCCGCCGCCGCTAAAAGTGCCACCGCTTGAATGCTCCTTGAGTGCTCGTAAGATCTCTTCTTGTTGTTTCATCGACCGTTCTTGTTGTTTCAACATGGCGGCTAGGGTTTCTTGGAGATTTGAGATTGCCTTGCCATGTTCCTTGAGAGTGCTATCAATTTCTTGATTGCAAGTGTTAGTCATGGTAATCGAAAGTAATTCCGACCGGAGATCGGAACGGCTCTGATACCCTTGATAGGGTTAAACCCTAAAAGAGAAGAACTAGAAGAATATTTGGAGAAGATAGGAGAATTTCAAACTTCAAATCTGATTTCCTTCCTTCATATTACGTACATAAATAAGTAAATAACCCAAACAATTACATTAGACTCCCTAAACTACTAATTATTAGTAAAATACCCCTAAACTATTATTCTTCACGTAACAAGAGAGATCTTATTGATTCAAGATATTAGTCTGGCAAATCTTGGCCAGGGCCGTCATTTAGGTGGTGTAAAATTGGGTCACTAAAAAAAATTAATTATTATGTCATTTTAGTCCTTGTGGTTTGGGTCATTTTGACAGTTTAGTCCAAAGATTTCATTTTTTGCCTGTGGGTCCAAAAAAGTTTCACCGTTGCCATTTTAGTCCACTGGGTTAACTTCATCCATTATTTCTGTTAATGAGAAGGGCAATTCAGTCATTTATATGACCAAATTGCTCTTCTAGTTAACAGAATTACATATAAATGACCGAATTGCCCTTCTCGTTAACAAAAATAATGGATGAAGTTAACCCAGTGGACTAAAATGGCAACGGTGAAACCATTTTGAACCCACGGAAGAAAAATGAAACATTCGGATTAAACTGGCAAAATGTCACAAACCACAAAGACTAAAATAACCTTTAACTCACCGCTTAACTAGTCAATATGCAGTTTGATAGTTTTTTTTTTTTTTTTTTTTTTTTTGAATGGCGGTTGGATAGTTTTCTACTTTTTAGCAATTAGTTGTTGAATTAGTTAAGTCATGGACCAATCTAATAGGGCGAGAGTTTACGGATTCCATCTGGTTCCTGTGCACCTGGGGTACAGTACAGCCTCATGGTGGTCGAGAAGTCAACCTTCGACATAGCCCCGAGCAAAATGGGTTTGCACGTAAGATTCTTTGTCGTTCATAAAAAAGTGGTAGCATAAGGAATCGACCTGGAGTAGTTTGTTCAGGAATTGAACGTATGTCTAACTTTTGCAACTTTTTTTAACGAAAAGTGGAAATCATGAAGACAACTAATGCTTTGTTCAATGGTTTCGAAACAAAATATATCTATATACTTAATATACATATATTATTCGAACTAAAAAATAACGTTTCAGGCCCCCGAGGAGAACGGGCCTTGGGGGTCACCCACCCTGCCCTTCATTTGGGCCCGCCTTGCCTGTCCTTTGGAGGATTTGAACCAACAACCACTTGGTAAGGGAATATACACCACTTTGCAAGGTCTGACAACATAAGTAGGAATGGTAGCGATACAAAATCGGGTTGTTGAGACTTATTATGTAGTCTCAAAACTAATGCTAGCAGAGACGGGTTCAGCAAAGAAAGCTTGAGAGACGTTTTTGTAATGTATCACTTTTTTCTCAAAACTTCCAATTCCTAAATTATTGGTGTAAGTATAATGATATTTATAATGGACTTGTTTAAGAATAAATATAAGAGCTTTTTTTTTTTTTTTTTTTTTTGTATAGTTTGTATTGTAGCTACTTTTGCATGTTAGTCTGATTAGTTTTTGGCACATTAAATTCCATAGTTTTGTATTTATTAAAGAAACCTTTAATTTGTCACTTGGTTATCTTCAATTTACGACATATCTTACAACACATTCAATTATTATATGTTCAGATTTATTTATCATTTTTCTATCATCCCTATCTTCAAAATAATGTTAGAGCATGTTTTAGAACAATAAACTTACTATTAAATAGTACTCTAGATATTTAATTAAAATAATAATTACAAAACGATACAAAAGGACAATTGCAAAATGGTACAACCCTAGTTTTTGGAAGAGGTTAACAAAAGATCTTTGTTCATCAGATCCGCTCGTAAAAACATGGGGTTGTTATTGAATGATCGAATTGTCGGGTAGATATCCGCCCAACGCTTGTGATTACACATACATGATACAACTATACTTATTGGTAGGGTAGAACAAGCCTTTTGTAGCAAACGGAGTCCTCTTATACTTGACAAAACAAAACAATCTAGCTCGGATTCTTTAATATCCAAAGAACCGGCTAATATCAGTAACCCTTAATAAAACTTGAAAAGAAATCATCCAAATATTGTTTTAAGACACGGATTATGAATCCCTTAGAACATAATTTGGACTGTTAATGACATGATGAATGTAACGACTACGAATTAAAACCTTAGACTGAGTAATATTTCCTTCTGGGGAATCATATCCCATAAGGAAGTAATTATCAGTTTAATTTTCTACAAATTGTACACATCTTGGCATCTTCTGTCTTCTTGTCACACCTTTATTTGCAGCCTGAAAAATGACCAACTTTATGTGAATACTTCATTTTTTTTAATTCTACTTTTGAGAAATATAAAACTAAATATAGATGTGGCCAGCAATTTCGATTTATAAATACATCAGTTTGGTTTGTATTTTCTCTAAATGTCACATGAATAAAAAAATGGTTAGCATAAAAGAAAGAAAACTACTATCCTAATGTATAAAACCTCAAACAATCTTTATTTACAGGAATAAACATTTTTTAAAATAAAGTTAATTTTGTTTTCAGGACAACTTATTATTATTTTTAGATATATTTGGACAAAAACGCTCACCTATCCTAGCTAGCCAGCCTACCCCACCCCCCTAAATTTCATCGTATTTCCCTCTTGAAGACATCTCCTCTCCTAGAGACATCAACGGTTTATTTTTTTTTGTCTTTTAGTATAACGGAGAGGAAAATTACTGATGTAACAAGTTGAATGACGAGGCGTAACAACTAAAATGAGAGGGGATACGTTTTGTACAATTCTTTCCACCTAAATTCGTTTTATTACTCGCGACCCAATCTACCAATTTTATCACTTTTCTTTAGAAAGACACAAAGCAAGATTAATGAGTTCTTTCTTACCAATGGTTTTCTTGCAGTGAAGAACTGCCTCATAAATTGAGCTCTCAGAATCACAAGATCGTCTCCAGTTATCCACACCACATGCTTCACTTGTCCTAGGAGACAACGTGCCGTTTTGGGCACTCTCAAACACCCATGATCTTGACCAATTATCTGAACCATACGACTCCAGAGCGCTTGAAAATTCCCAGTTCTCGGCTCTCTTTACTTCACCCGTATCACATCTTCCTCTTCTCATTTTGAGCCAAATCAATCTAAGCAACCGCAAATACTTTTGGATCACTCTCTTTGGCAATCTTTTATACCTTCTAAAAGATAAAGACTGACTTCTCGGATAGGAACATGGTTTCTCAAGGGCGGACGAGGCTGGATTACGGGAATTGGAATTGGAATCATAAATTCCAATATCCAATGGCTTCAAAAAAAGAGGAACAAGAATCCCGTTAGAGATGAGTTCATCGGCATGAACAAGAGGCTGCAGTGTTGGTAGATCAAAGTTGAAATCTTGATGAAAAACAAGAAATCTTTTGGAGGCAGAAAGTTTTGGGTCCATTTCAATGAAATTAGATTCATCAAATGCATCCAAAGAGTCTCTAAAGGAACCTTTTGGGCTTTCAAAAGATGGTTTTCGGTTCACTAACCAACTGTATGAGAAGCTCTCAATTGAAAGTGATTCTGAAGTTTCCATGTTGGATAACTAGCTAGAGTGTGAAAGATTTGAGATCCAAGGGAAATGTTTATCAATTTGCTTGTGGTGTGTATACATATATGTATATATAGAGGGATAAAATATACATGTGTATGTAAGGACATCTTTCTTGTGGTCCTTCACACTATAGATAACATATAATTATCAGTAAAATAAGGGAAGAAAACGATCATATATGAGACAGGAATGTGGACCCCACATGATGTAATGTTGCATGCTACTTTTTAATAAAAAAAGGGTATTGATATTATATGGTAAGTTCAATTCTAAGAGTGACAAACCGCGGGTTGGGATGACGCGTTAAAATTGGTTATAGTAAAAAATGGAGACGGGTTGTGATGAGTCGTTTTAGTAAAAAGTACCAATATAGGTTAACTAGCTATACTTTTTTATGGTGGGTAGTGGTGACATGGAGGTGGGGTTAGTCATGAGGTTGTGTCTGGGTGGCAGTAGTGAGCCTGTCAATGATGGCACTGGTTGTGATGGACAAGGCGGCGATGGTGTTGGGCACGTTGGTGTAGGGGGGAGTGACGAATGTGGAGGTGGCGGTAACGGCGTAGGCGACATGGAGTAGCTAGTGGAGACTAAAAAGGATGGATGGTGCTGTGAAGCGTCTTTAAGTTAAAAACTTTAACGTTGTCTCCCATTTAACCCTTTGACTAATTTGAATAAACTCTAATTGACCCGTAAGTTTACTAATTTGAGGTGATCCAAATAAACACAAATACAATTTATTTATACCCAAGTCAACCCGTTCTTCAGATTCTTTTGAAGAATGGGTAACGATTGCCACCAACGCTTTTAGGTTTTTTCGAATTCTTTGGTCTTAGATGTTTTCCAAATCATGTATAGATATCACATATTAGTTTAACATATACCGCTTGCTAGTGACATCTTGAGGGTGGGATAAGGATTAGGGACCATGAGGTCCTGGGTTCGATTCCCACAAGGGGGGTTTTTTCCCAGATTTATTGGTTTCCTCCTGAATTGGTGTATAGGCATTATGCCTAGTGGAATGGATATGATCAGGTGGTTCCGCTGGTGGCACGATGATACTCAAGTGATCCGTCTATGATCCAAATTTGCCGTTCGAAAAAAAAAATATATATATATATATATATTTACCGCTTGTACACGAATCGATAATCGGATAATTTAGAAGTTTTCTTTGAAAACAAGAAGTTATTCTCTATGAGATTCTAAATATTAGTTTTTTTTTTCGATTATTGAATTAGAAAAGATACATCCCCATATATGGAATGATAGGGGTGAAATGTCACTACCTTTGGTAAACAGATGTGGCAATTAGGATGTAATTGTTGCAGGCTGTAGGAAATCCAACACTATTAGTAGCCACCTTGCTACCAAAGTCCAAAGTTGCTACTGCATCTCAATTGCTACCTACATTTAGCTACTAAGAATAGCAGCTTGCTACCGAGCAATCACACCTCGCTACCGATTTTCAGAAATCAAGCAGCGCGATCCAATCCATGCTCGTTGCCCATAAAAACCTTTGAGGTTCAAAATACCAAAGTCATAATAATGTTGAACGAGTGTGTACTCCCCACGTTCTAATTAACTTGTATATATCAATACTTATTATGATTTCTCATTTGATTTCCAAGTAAATCAAATTACCTAAGATATCTTGATAACACTAAAATCATAACAAACAAACATGTTGAACGAGTGTGTACTCCCCATGTTCTAATTAACTTGTATCAATACTTATTATGATTTCTCATTTGATTTCCAAGTAAATCAAATTACCTAAGATATCTTGATAACACTAAAATCATAACAAACAAACAAAAAAGATAACATAAAGTTCCCTTTATGATATTCCCACAATTATATATGTAGCCTTGGTTCATCGTATAATTATCCACATCCTTTTGATATAATTTACTCATTCATTACCTCAAAGGGTATACATGAACAAATTTAAATTAAAAAGTTGTTTTGCGCGCGTAAAGAGATGATTTAGCTTCAAGAAGCACCATGCGCGAAGCTTTTAAGGGGCGGGAGGGGGCGGTCGACCCCCCAAACTTTTCGCTCAGCAGTGGAAAGTATGTAGTTTTCGTATAGAATTTTTGGATATATACGTTTTCGACCCCCTGTTTTATAGAAATTTTTAGGTCCGGTGATTTCCGCTCCCACAGTCGGAAATCTCAAGTTTCGCTACTGAGAAGCACGAAAGTATAATATTAGTCTATTTTAATATTGAGTATAATATCAAGAAACAAAAGGATCTCAGGGCCCAAATTATGGAGCGTTGCTGTGTAACAGTTGTATTAATCGGACTCCTAATATAAAACAAGTATTAAAAAGTTTAAAGTCTAGGGGACAACTCAACAAAAATTGCATGAAACAGTCTAACTTGTCACATGAACTTGAATAATATAAAGAAACATGCATGCTCATATTAAAATAACAAGGGTGACAAAGATTCCATAAACTAGTCTTAAGAAATCCATTATTTTATCTCCCAACTTGTGCGTCTAATTAAATATTGATTCTGGAAAAGACCATATCCGGAGGCTCTTCTTTTGCAAACAGTCTTTCTCTAGAATATTTGCAAGTTAGGTATATCCCATAACGTATGCCGTTTTGATCATAAAAAAGCATCCATCATGATAGGTTTTACCCGTTAAACTAGCATCCTATGAAGGACAAACATGTCATTTGTCAACACGAATGCCGCATTGCCTCTGTCCTTCGTGGACAAAAAGGCTTTCGTTTGCGTTGTAGGACACAAACACAAGAGTGGGGCCGGCCATAATGGCTCCACTTATAAATACAATTTTTAATAAAACGGGGATGGAACAAAATGAAAACTTTTTTAAGTTGTGAAAACCGTGAGAATTTTAAAAAAATGTTTTAAGTATGTAACTTTTAGAAAATAACAATAAAAAATCGTGTGCATAAATTTACATTATTGTAAAACAAATTACTTAAGTGTAACCCGTGCAAAATGTGGATTTTTTTGGCTTTTATAAAAACAATTTACAATAGTGTAAATGATGAATAAATGCAGGTCCGGCAATTCTTTTTTACAGATGACATAGTTAATTCATCTACGTTTGTGGAAAATTTTGATTGAAAAACTCGCATGAAAGTAGAATTTCCACCGAAATTCTTACAGTTTTCACAATTTAACGGAGTTTCTTTTGTGTGTGTATATATTTTTGTGTGTGTATGTATGTGTGTATGAATAATTATAGACTCATATATGTTCATAAGTAGGGTATGGAATTTTGTAGATAAAAGTGTAGTACGTGCTCCAAGAAAGAGCAATAGGCCATTATAAGTTGTGCAATAAAAAAAGTAAATTAAACATTGAGGAATACTGATGGTCACAACATACAAACAACATAGATATTTTGAAAAAAAATTCTTGTAGTTTTTCATTTATAAATTAAATAAGGACAATTACTTTACTTTATGTGAAACAAAGCGATACTATGTGTATGACACAAATTACAATAGAACGTATATAGTTAATGTAATAGAATTCAAATTCAAAGAAGTTACAAAAACCAATATAGTTCATGCAGATGTAAATACTCTTAGCATATGACTCTTCGTGGCATAACCAAAGTCTCATGGCCATGAATAGACGATAGTAGCCTTGTTCTACATGAGCTCTTAGGATTTACGTCATCACATAAATAAATTTTAAAACGTCTCGCTGGTGGTATGCGCATATAATGTATATATGTGTGGGTGCTCGGGGGGCAAAAGTGAAAGTGCACTAATTTTAACGTTATTTTACTAATTTCGTGAAAATAACGTTAAAAGATGGGGATAGTTAATCATGCATCATGTGTAGGGGCGGACTTATGTATGAACATCGGGTTCCCAGGAACCCATTCGGTTTTTAATTTTTAGCGTAAATGTATAAGACAAACGGAAAAGGAACTCATAAGTAAAATATTGGGGAACTCATAACATAAATGTTCTAGTGTTCCACCGGTTAATTGCGCACCTCTTTACCTTGATACCTCGGGTTTGAATCCTGCATCAGCCATTTCCTTGCGGGTTTTTTTCGATTTTCCCCTTTTTGTATTTTTCTTTTTATTTTTTTTAATTTAATGGAACCCATATTTGGGTTAGACAGTCAAACAGAACAGAACGAGTTATAGACGCAATACATCGCACATAATTTCTCTCAGCCTCCACTCTCAACCTCGTCCCTCTTCGTCTCCGTCTTCGGCCGTCCTCCTACGCTCCACCTCCAGTTGTCCTCCTCCGACCACCGCTTCTGGTTTCCACCATTCCAGCATCCTTCAAATTTGACGCATCCTTATTTTCTCTAAGGTGTGTTAATGTCAACTTTTACTTTTATTGATGTTTTAGTGTTAATTTTAACTTGTTTGATGTTTTAATCTTAATTTTGCCATTTGATATTTTAAGTTGTTTTGTGGAAGTTTAGAATTTAGCCATTTAGGGATGTAAAATTTAAAGCATTGTGTTTTAATTAGCTTGAATTCCTGATTAGTGATGTTAAATTGTAACATATTGAAACTTGAATTTGGTATTTAGGTAGTGTGCAGAAGAATATTTCAAGTTTTTTTCATCTAACCTTGAATCATCATATCTTCAACTAGTAAACCCTTGAAAATAGACTTGGATGACCTTCCATGGGATCCTGTCGAAAGGAAACCAATTTCATCTTATCACCCTAGTAAAAAAGGAGTTCTTACAAGTTTCTGTAGAGAGTATGCAACGTTTTCAAAAGATGAAAACTCGTAGGGATCGTAGAGAGTAATGCAACGTTTTCAAAAGATAAAAACTCGTAGGGATCAACTTTAGGTAGTTTTTTTATTTGTAAAGACCACTGTATTTTATATTGTGTGTTTCTAAATTTCTAATGACGATGTTCTTTTTATTATTATTGTATCGTACTTTTATTATGTGACGAGCCTTACCCAATCCGAACTGTAGAACTGACCCGAAATTTATTATGTTTGGTCATATGAAATTGGAGCATTTAGAAAAATGAACTCGGTGGAAAAAATTCCTGGATCCGCCACTCATCATGAGGTGGCATTGATAGCCTTTGTCTTAATTGCTAAGTGTTTTGTGCCTTATGTCCAAGGCTTGATGTAGAACTACTATCGAGCCGGGGGTTTCACTAGAAGCAACATCTCTATTCCTAACGGGTAGAGGTAAGGCTATTTACATCTTATCTTCCTTTGACCCTAACTTAGCTTTGCTATTGGTAGGATTTACTGTGTACGATGATGATGATGATGATGATGATGATGATGATGATGATGATGATGATGATGATGATGATGATGATGATGATGATGATGATGATGATGATGATGATGATGATGATGATGATGATGATGATGATGATGATGATGATGATGATGATGATGATGATGATGATGATGATGATGATGATGATGATGATGATGATGATGATGATGATGATGATGATGATGATGATGATGATGATGATGATGATGATGATGATGATGATGATGATGATGATGATGATGATGATGATGATGATGATGATGATGATGATGATGATGATGATGATGATGATGATGATGATGATGATGATGATGATGATGATGATGATGATGATGATGATGATGATGATGATGATGATGATGATGATGATGATGATGATGATGATGATGATGATGATGATGATGATGATGATGATGATGATGATGATGATGATGATGATGATGATGATGATGATGATGATGATGATGATGATGATGATGATGATGATGATGATGATGATGATGATGATGATGATGATGATGATGATGATGATGATGATGATGATGATGATGATGATGATGATGATGATGATGATGATGATGATGATGATGATGATGATGATGATGATGATGATGATGATGATGATGATGATGATGATGATGATGATGATGATGATGATGATGATGATGATGATGATGATGATGATGATGATGATGATGATGATGATGATGATGATGATGATGATGATGATGATGATGATGATGATGATGATGATGATGATGATGATGATGATGATTGTTAGGGCTGGATTTTACTGTAGGTGATCCTTACACATGATCCTAACCAGTGATCCTTCTTTCTTTGGCAGACAGTGATCCTTAGCAGAACTTCAGGATCAGGATCATGGGACATTATGGTGATCCTCATACTAACGGCTACTTCCACTCAATACAATATTGTTTTGCAGGAACATCTAGCAGGATATGCTCTAGACATCATGATCCAGGAACGCGTCTTCACAAATATGGCAAGAGCTTAATCGAAGAAAGACGTTGCACAGGATATGGAAACTAGGCTTGATTTATGGGCAGCAATTTAGGCTAGATTGTCTTTATTTCTAAAGGGGTAATGAGCTGATATTTAGTCATTTTACCTAAAATAAGTCACCCACACATGCATAAATACCCATCTTCCTCATTCGGAAGAACACACACGACATACGACACAACTCTCAAACACTTAGACACTCAGTGATCCTTGTACTCAGCTCATTACTATCCGAAGTTGTAACTACATTTTTATTATATTGAAGTTGGTGATCGGTAGTTGCCATCACCCGAGGTTTTTTATGCCGGAGATCATACATTGATCAAGGGCTTTTTCCTCGTATAAATCATCGTGTCTTTGCATATTTCACATTGAAGTGATCCTTTACTTTTTCTACAAACCAAGCATCATACCCCGTTTACTTAAAGTTTGGTTGCATTATCCTTGTGTGATTTTTGACCAAAACAGTTTGGCGCCCACCGTGGGGCAATTGGTGCTTCATTCATAAGAAAATCTTTTGTCCGAAATCATTTCAAAGAGTTACATGGCTTCATCATTGAAGAACACGTCCACGGCGATGTCTACAGTCACCTCATCACAGATCACCTTGCCTCCTCCACCGGCAGGATCTCAGAAAAACACTGAGAAGAGATCAACTCCCACTTCCTCTAAACCTCTATCTTCTTCTGCTATGAATTCTTCTATTCCCAGTACTAGTGATGTATTTGCTTTAATTTTGCAGATGAAGGATCGTATGCAGCGGCAAGATGAAACTAACGAAAGGATCCTCAGGGAAATTGGAGATCTCAAAAGACAAAAGAAAGCGGCAGAGGATCATTCTCCACTGATGCCCAAATCCTTGAGCTTCGATACTCCAATAATCACTTCCCAGCCATCAGGGATCCCGGACGTGCAAATCATAGGGGAGTCAAGAGGATCACATCTCAACTCGGCAGCAATGACTCAGACATCAGATTCACATTTTCAGCCAATAGGATCCTATCCTCAGTACATGGGATCCTTCATGAATCCGGGAGCCTATCCGGGGCACAGCAGTTTCAAGGATCCTACTTTGTTCCAGGATCATTCCAGGGCCAAGGATCCTCCTTTGTTCCAGGATCATCCCAGGTTCAAGGATCCTCCTTCGTTCCAGGATCATCCCAGATACCAGGATCCTTACAGATGCCAGGATCCCTAAAAAGTTTGCAAACAGGGAGTCTAGATGTCCATCAAGGGGACTTCATTCCAATGCAGACCATTGCTTCCAATGGTCCCTCCGTTGTTCCAGAATCCCAGCAATATGGATTCCCTAACTTGAACCCAATGGGAGGTAACACTTTAAATAATTATCCTACCACTAACCATGGATTCATGCAGGATACAGGTACCAATCACGCTATGGCCAGGGAATTACAGAAACTAAAGGACATGATCTCAAGTGTTCCAGGGGTAGTCAAGCCTATCCCAGAGATTGCAGATGGAAGCCACAAGGTGTCTCGCTTTGCACCACCAATTTGTGATGCAGAGGTGCCCAAAAGGTTCCATATCCCTACCATGAAGCTGTATGATGGCACAACGGATCCAGAGGAGCATATAGCACAATACAGGGAAAGGATGGAAATCAATCCTATCCCAGAAAAGTTGAAGGAAGCATGCCTATGTAAAGGATTTGGATCCACTCTAACTGGATCAGCTCTTAAGTGGCTGCTAAGTCTTCCCCCTTACTCTATTACTTCATTTGCTAATTTAGTTAATTTATTCAATAACCAATTCTCTTGTAGTAGAAAATTTGAAAAATTAACTAGTGATTTGTACAGGATAACTCAAAATAATAATGAATCATTAAGGGATTATATAACTAAATTTAGTAAAGAATCCTTGGATATTCCCAACTTGGATATGGCTACGGCTGTTGAAGCCTTCAAAATGGGACTTCTTAAGGATTCATTATTCTATGATGATCTTGTCATGACACCTTGCAGGAATTTAGATGAAGTAAGAACTCGAGCACTCAGGTTTATCCGGCTAGAGGATGACAAGAGGATCCAGGAGAGACAAGTAGGATCCTCAAAACAAGATAAGCAAGGATCCTCCTTCAAAAACAACAAGTTCAAATCCTACCATAGAAACGAGAACAAGAATGTGCATGCTGTCGACCAAGAAGAGGATGATGAAGAATATCCTCCAATCTCAGAATATTGTTTTTCCGTTGATAATCATGAACTAATCCTTGCAATGCAGAATCTAGGTGAAAAGGCTAGGTGGCCCAGGAAGAATGATAAACCATCCGGGACTAAAGACAAGTCCAAATGGTGTGCATACCATGAGGATTTCGGGCATCTAACTGAAGATTGCATAGCCTTAAGAAAAGAAATTGGATACCTGCTAAGCAAGGGGCATCTAAAAGAATTATTGGGGAGAAAAAAGCAAAGGACCCAGGATCCTGAAAGGATCCCTGAAAAGGCTCCAGCACCTCCGGCAAACGCACAAGTGATTAACTTCATATCCGGAGGATCAGACATTTGTGGTACATCCTTCTCAGCGGCCAAAAGACATGCAAAAGAATCAAAAATGGACAATGGAGAAAGGCCTATTAGAACCTCAAGCGTCTCAGAAGGGAAGATGATAACATTTGATGAGGATGATCGCGTTAATGTTCAGGATCCTCACCATGATAGCTTAGTTATCACTCTCTTTATCTCTAACCATTTTGTCCGCAGGATCCTTATTGACGGAGGGAGCTCAGTGAACATTATCCAGCTTGATGTCTTGAAGAAGATGGGAATCCCAGAATCAGACATCATACCAAGATCCTCCGTGCTTGTAGGATTCAGTGGAGAAACGAAGAAAACTCTGGGGGACATCAAACTCCCAATCTACGTGGAAGGATTACATAATTACCAAAAATTTTGTGTAATTGACTGTTTATCTTGTTGCAACGTTATCCTTGGCAGGCCTTGGATACATGACATGAAAGCAGTTCCATCTACCTACCATCAATGTGTGAAGCTCCCTAGCCCATGGGGGATAATCAAGATCGACAGTGACCAGCAAGAGGCTAAGGATTGCTATACCTCATCCATGAAGCCAACCTCGAAGCCAAGGGAGCAATAGCAATTACAGTATCCTCCGAGGAACGTCTTGGAGGCAAGGGAACAAGATGTAGATGAAATCCTCTTGGATCCTAGTGATCCTGAATCAAAAATCTATATCGGATCAGGGATCCTTGGCAAGATGAAAGAAGATATGATATCCTTCCTCAAAAGAAGAAAATCTACCTTTGCTTGGAAGCATGAAGATATGACAGGTATATCTAAGGATATTATTACTCACAAACTTGGCATTGACAGGTCTATCAAGCCAATCCATCAAAAAAGGAGGAAGTTTGCACCAGAAAGGAATGCCATTATCCAAGAAGAAGTAGAGAGACTACTTCGAGCAGGTATGATCAGAGAGGTAAAGTATCCTAAATGGTTAGCCAATGTGGTTGTTGTCCAAAAGAAAAACGGAAAGTGGAGGGTATGTGTCGATTTCACTGATTTGAATAAGGCATGTCCCAAGGATCCTTTCCCATTACCCCACATTGACTCCATGGTGGATGCAACAGCGGGGCATGAACTGTTAACTTTTATGGATGCATCATCTGGATTCCAACAAATCCAGATGGAACCATCTGACCAAGAGGATACAGCCTTTATGACCCCAACCGGTTTATATTGTTATATTGCCATGCCTTTTGGACTAAGAAATGCAGGTGCAACATATCAAAGGCTGGTAAATATGATGTTCAAGGATCAAATTGGAAAAACTATGGAGGTGTACATAGATGATATGGTGGTCAAGTCAAAGAAAGCTGAGGATCACCTAAGGGACTTGGAAGAGGCATTCGATATCCTTGATAATTATAACATGAAACTTAATCCTTCAAAATGCCATTTTGGTGTTAAGGCAGGAAAGTTCTTAGGATACATGGTAACCCAGAGGGGCATTGAAGCAAGTCCGGAACAAATCAAAGCATTGATAAATATCAAATCTCCTGCCAATGCCAAGGATGTCCAAAGACTGACAGGCAGGATAGCAGCTTTGAACAGGTTCATATCGAAATCCTCAGAAAAATGCAAAGAATTCTACGATATCCTAAGGAAGAACAAGAAGTTTGAATGGACTGAGAAACATGAGAATGCTTTACAAGCCCTAAAAGAGTATATGTCCTCAGCACCAGCATTAGCAAAACCGGAAAAAGGAGATGTGTTATCCTTATACCTAGCGGTATCCTCAACCGCTGTAAGTGCAGTCCTTGTCAAGGATCATGAAGGTACACAATATCCTATCTACTATGTAAGTAAAAGTTTACTTGATGCCGAATCCAGGTACTCACACCTCGAAAAACTTATCCTTGCATTAATCATGGCATCCACTAAGTTAAGGCATTATTTTGAAACCCATACTATTATTGTTAAAACTAATTTTCCAATTAAGAATGTCCTCAGGAAACCAGATATGTCAGGGAGAATGGCTAAGTGGGCAGTAAAGCTTAGTGCCCATGATATAAGATACGAACCAAGAACAGCCATTAAATCTCAAGCATTAGCTGACTTTGTGGCTGATTTCAGTAGTGATCTACAAAAGGAAGCAGAATTGGAGGTCCAGCAGCTGGATGAGACCAAGGATCCTTGGATCCTACACACTGACGGATCCTCAAATATCAAAGGCACAGGGCTAGGGATCCTACTAAAATCGCCACAGGGGGACATAATACCCCACTCCATAGCCTGTGAGTTCCAAGCAACTAACAATGAGGCTGAATATGAAGCCTTAATTGCTGGCTTACAGATTGCTAAGGATATGGGGGTAAGATATCTCGAAGTATATGTAGATTCATTATTGATCACCAATCACTTTAATGGATCCTATGCTGTTAAAGGTGAAAAACTAACCAAATATTTAGAGATAGTCAAAGAATTGGCACTCTCTTTTGTTTCTTTTAGCTTAACACAGGTACCAAGGGAGGATAACACGGAAGCTGATGCATTGGCCAACCTAGGATCATCCTTAAAAATTCCAGAAGATATAAGTATCCCTATCATCCATATCCTGGCTCCTGCTATTGAAAATCAAGTAGCCATGGAAATAGAAGAGGATACTGCAGTAATCCCTAGTGAAGAAGCTCGATCTTATTCAGGATCATGGATCCCACCAATCATGAAATACTTGCAAAACGGAGAGATCCCAATGGGAGAAAATCCTAGAGCTTTCAGGATCAAGGTATCTCAATTTACAATCTTAAATAATATGCTATATAAACGATCCCTTGCAGGACCATATTTAAGATGTATTGAGGATCCTGAAATTGAAGAAGTGTTGAGAGACTTCCATGAAGGAGATTGTGGAAACCACACTGGGGGCAGGGCATTATTCTCAAGGATCCTTAGAACAGGATACTACTGGCCAACCATGAAAAGGGATGCTATAGAGTATGCTAAGAAATGTGATCCTTGCCAAAGACATAGCAATATCCTTCACCAACCAGCTGAATTACTACACCCCATACCATCCTCTTGGCCATTCATGAGATGGGGAATGGATATAGTTGGCAAGCTCCCTAAAGCACCTGGTGGAAAAGTATTTATGCTTGCCATGACTGACTATTTTTCCAAGTGGATAGAAGCTGAAGCCTTCGCTCAAGTCAGAGAAAAGGAAGTCATATCCTTCATTAAAAGAAACATTATAACTAGATTTGGCATTCCCTCTGAAATTGTATGTGATAATGGCTCCCAATTCATTGGAAGCAGAACCACTAACTTTTGTGACAGTTGGGGAATCAAGATGATCACATCAACACCAGTTCACCCACAAGCCAATGGTCAAGCAGAATCATCCAACAAGATCATCATCAACAATCTGAAGAAGAAGCTAGGATCCAAGAAAGGGAAATGGGCAGAAGAGTTACCTTATGTGCTATGGGCTGATAGGACAACTCCCAAGAATGCCACCGGTCAAACACCCTTCTCTTTAGTATTTGGGGCAGAAGCAGTGATCCCAACAGAGATGGTGATCCCAACTGCTAGAACAAGTGCTCGTGATCCTGAAGAAAATGCTACAATCCTAGCTCAGGATTTGGATACTATTGAGGAAAACAGGGATCTAGCTAGGATAAGGATGGCAAGCTACCAACAAAGGATGGCTGGTGCCTACAACAAGAATGTCAGGATAAGGAAGTTCCAAGTCGGAGATATGGTGTTGAGAAAAGCATTTCAAAATACTATCAATCCTGCTGACGGGAAGCTAGCACCAAAATGGGAAGGTCCCTACTTGATTGAAGCTGAAGCAGGAAAGGGGGCATACAGGTTGCTAACCATGGAAGGAAACTTGTTACCAAGAGCCTGGAATGCTGTTCACTTAAAGAAATATTTCATGTGAACATGATCCTTCCTGCATGTGATCCTTACATTGAAGTATCCTTGAAGGATCCTGGAGATATCGGTGATCCTTATTCTGGTAATATGCTTATCCTAAAACTATTGCATTTTCTTACTTTTTGCCTAAGGATAAGGATCATGTATCCTTCATCCTCTACTCACAAACCATTTGAGTTATGATAGTTCAGGTATCTTCAGCAAATCGTCAAAGATCTCCAAAAGCACCACAGATCCTTGGGTACAACCCCAGTTATCCTTGGGATTATCCCCAGTTTCCGCCAGCAGCGCACGATGATCCTGGTATAGTTCACGTCTTTGGGACCAGTACCCACTTTCGGGGCTGACAACCTCATCGTACTGGCTATATTTAGGATCCTACGTATAATGGTGGACGCACCATACATCCGTTCCTAAGGTTTCTAACGTTTTCACGTTAGCTAAGGTTTTGACATTTTCATGTCACTAAGTTTGGATAGTTGCCAGAAAGGGCCATACTCCAGTTTACATACGATCCTTTGGGCTTGTCCCCAGTTATCCTATGGGCTTGTCCCCAGTGATCCTCTGGGATCATTCTCAGTTATCCTTTGGGCTTGTCCCCAGTTATCCTATGGGCTTGTCCCCAGTGATCCTCTGGGATCATTCTCAGTCATACTTTGGGCATGTCCCCAGTTACTAATTTATCTTTTACATTGGCTTAGTCCCAAGTTATATCTCACTTTTCAGGTTTTGGAAGTCTAAACATATAAGGGTCCTTAATCCTTATTAACTATCAAAGTCTTATCTATGATTGTCTTGATTGAAGGTTAGGATCCTAACGTGGATCCTCAGGTATGATCCTTGACTATTTTTGATTATACTCTTTATCCTAACCAACCCTTATACTTTGACAACCTAACCTATGATCCTTGAACTAAAACACTTTGAGAACTTTCAATATAAGGATATTTGATCCAGGATCATATCCTAAGTTTATTAAACACTTTGTCAACTCTTGTTATTTTAACAAATATAGCAATTGAGAAATAAGAGGATTATTGAAGGATAACAACACAAGATAAGCCAGAAAAGTTAAGTTATATTATTAAACAAAAGGATCATTA
This sequence comes from Helianthus annuus, assembly GCF_002127325.2. Taxonomy (NCBI): domain Eukaryota; kingdom Viridiplantae; phylum Streptophyta; class Magnoliopsida; order Asterales; family Asteraceae; genus Helianthus; species Helianthus annuus. The sequence continues at coordinate 44,670,304 of NC_035445.2, read as the reverse complement.
ACCCTTTCAAAAAGTTGTCAAAATTGCCAACCCACATTTCTACCAGCAAAACGTGGCCCGTCCACATGGGTTGGCAAAGGGTGTCCATTGTCTATGCGGTCTTAGCATTTTGCAGGAAATAAAGGCGGCAGGATCACAAAGGCTTCATCCCCCAAACAGAGGATCCCTCCACCTTTTGTAATCCTGCCTATTGTTCAAAGGATCCAGGATCCTTAACCCTAAGAAACTATTGTTCGAAGATTACAGACCATAATTGTTTCAAACACCACAAACTACTATCAAAATTTAAAAAAATTGGGCTCCGGCTATGTCTAGAAGTTTCCATCATTGCCCAATCTTGCAGCTCAAACCTTCGCCGCACCATCACCACCAGCTCCACTCGCTTCACCCTGATCCTTACCAGCATCTCCACCTTCAAGCATAGGGATATCCTCAACATCATCGTCGTCCTCCAACTCTGCTAGCCTTGCCTTCCAGCCTTCAATATCCCATGTGCTCTTATCAAAGGAAGGATCCTGAGCCTCCGTGGCCATCTGCAGTTGTATCTTGTACATAGCTATCGCGGCAGAGACTTTAGCGTCCTGAGTAATGTCATGCTTCTCATAATCGAACTTGATCAATGCTTTGACAGCCTCATCCTTAACAGCCCGGATCTTCTTCTCAAGATCAGTGATCTTGAGATCCTTCAGCACACCCATTTGATGAAGGTCGGCAATCCGGCGATCCTGATCTTCAACGTGGCTGACATAAGATTCTATTTCAGTAAGTTTCTGCAAAAACAACAGGATATAACGTCAGACATGGGTGATCCTCAAAAACCATCAGGATAACCAACAGGGGCAGTGATCCTGACCTCGTTGACAGAATCAAGAAATTGCTGACGGAGAAGGGGGAATCCTTGAAGGTCCTCAGAAACTTTCCTCTTCTTTCCTTTACCCCTAATGGGTAATTTGGGGGCTGAAGCAGAAGGACTAGCAACCGAAGTCTTCTTCTTCGAAGACGTGACCTTGGCAAGATCATCAATCCCAAACAAGGAGGCAGATTTGGCAGACTTAGCGGATTTCCCAGCACCTACACAATCAAAATAAGATAAGTCTCCTAACTAATTTAATATCTTACTTTTTTGTAAGGATACTTACTTGACATTGTGACAGACGCGGAAGATACTTCTTGTGAATCTCGGATGGTGACTCGAAAACTTCTGGCCTCAGGGTTTAGCCTTTTAAAAGCTAAAACTCTTTCTCTTGCAGCAGGGGTTAACTTGAGATGAGCAACGGAAATAGCTGCATAAAAGACAAAGAAAAAAGACATTAGTGATCCTCATCATATGAGATAGGACTGACAGTGATCCTTCGAGGATCCTCTACCCTACCATGTGTGGCCCATTCCTTGGGCAGATCCTTCCCATCCGGGATGGAATCCCTCTTAACAAAGAAAAAACGACGCTTCCAATTTGTGTCATTTTTGGTAACTTTCAAAACAGGATGATCCTCCCCGGCCTTCCGTTTCAACAAATATCGATGAGAACCAAATGTGGTAAGATCATAAAGTGCGGCCAGCTCTGCCATCCCTAAATCAATCCCCTCCTGCTCGATGATCCTCTCGAAGGTATACAAAACCCTCCAGATCATCGGCATAGCTTGGATATAAGATATGCCGGTCAGAGAAAAGAAAGATTGGGTGAAGGCCGGAAAAGGATACGAATATCCTATGATAAATGGAGTTGCAGGAAAGATCACCCAGGTATCTGAAGTAAAATCACTCAAGGCAGTGGATGTGAAGGATTTGAAAACGGCATCCGCCGGAAAGCAATGACGAATCCTATCTACATGAGCATCGGTAAAGCAACATCTCTCCGAAGGAGAATCCTTAATGATCCCTTGGCTTTTCAGGGGACTATCCTTCTTGGAATCCTTGTGTGGAGAATTCCGGAGCAACATGTTTGTGACGGAATAGAAACAGAGACGGAGTAGAAAAAACAGAGCAAAGAGAAGGAAGAAGGGAAAGAGAAGAAAAGAGGATACCTGATCAGTCTTCGGTAGCGATTATAAAGGGAAGATATCTCGAATTTAAATGCAGAATGATCCTAACCCTATCTCCTATTTATAATGATGATTTGCAGGGATTATCACATCTATGACGTAATGATCACAACGGCTAGTCCATGTGTAACGGCTAGTTATTCGGAATCGCCCGTTAGAGATAAGATCAAAACAAAATATAACTCGTCTATTTACAATTAACTCCTTATATTTTGGGGGCAATTGTTAGGGCTGGATTTTACTGTAGGTGATCCTTACACATGATCCTAACCAGTGATCCTTCTTTCTTTGGCAGACAGTGATCCTCAGCAGAACTTCAGGATCAGGATCATGGGACATTATGGTGATCCTCATACTAACGGCTACTTCCACTCAATACAATATTGTTTTGCAGGAACATCTAGCAGGATATGCTCTAGACATCATGATCCAGGAACGCGTCTTCACAAATATGGCAAGAGCTTAATCGAAGAAAGACGTTGCACAGGATATGGAAACTAGGCTTGATTTATGGGCAGCAATTTAGGCTAGATTGTCTTTATTTCTAAAGGGGTAATGAGCTGATATTTAGTCATTTTACCTAAAATAAGTCACCCACACATGCATAAATACCCATCTTCCTCATTCGGAAGAACACACACGACATACGACACAACTCTCAAACACTTAGACACTCAGTGATCCTTGTACTCAGCTCATTACTATCCGAAGTTGTAACTACATTTTTATTATATTGAAGTTGGTGATCGGTAGTTGCCATCACCCGAGGTTTTTTATGCCGGAGATCATACATTGATCAAGGGCTTTTTCCTCGTATAAATCATCGTGTCTTTGCATATTTCACATTGAAGTGATCCTTTACTTTTTCTACAAACCAAGCATCATACCCCGTTTACTTAAAGTTTGGTTGCATTATCCTTGTGTGATTTTTGACCAAAACAATGATGATGATGATGATGATGATGATGATGATGATGATGATGATGATGATGATGATGATGATGATGATGATGATGATGATGATGATGATGATGATGATGATGATGATGATGATGATGATGATGATGATGATGATGATGATGATGATGATGATGATGATGATGATGATGATGATGATGATTGTTAGGGCTGGATTTTACTGTAGGTGATCCTTACACATGATCCTAACCAGTGATCCTTCTTTCTTTGGCAGACAGTGATCCTCAGCAGAACTTCAGGATCAGGATCATGGGACATTATGGTGATCCTCATACTAACGGCTACTTCCACTCACTACAATATTGTTTTGCAGGAACATCTAGCAGGATATGCTCTAGACATCATGATCCAGGAACGCGTCTTCACAAATATGGCAAGAGCTTAATCGAAGAAAGACGTTGCACAGGATATGGAAACTAGGCTTGATTTATGGGCAGCAATTTAGGCTAGATTGTCTTTATTTCTAAAGGGGTAATGAGCTGATATTTAGTCATTTTACCTAAAATAAGTCACCCACACATGTATAAATACCCATCTTCCTCATTCGGAAGAACAGACACGAACATACAAGGCAACTCTCACACACTTAGACACCAAAAGCAATAGTGATCCTTGTACTCAGCTCATTATCATCCAAAGTTGTAATCATATTTTTGTTATATTGAAGTTGGTGATCGGTAGTTGCCATCACCCGAGGTTTTTTATGCCGGAGATCATTCATTGATCAAGGGCTTTTTCCTCGTATAAATCATTGTGTCTTTGCATCTTCATCACAGAAGTGATCCTTTACTTTCATAGTTAACCAAGCATCATACCCCGTTTTCATAAAGTTTGGTTACATTATCCTTGTGTGATTTTTGACCAAAACAGTTTGGCGCCCACCGTGGGGCAATTGGTGCTTCATTCATAAGAAAATCTTTTGTTCGAAATCATTTCAAAGAGTTACATGGCTTCATCATTGAAGAACACGTCCACGGCGATGTCTACAGTCACCTCATCACAGATCACCTTGCCTCCTCCACCGGCAGGATCTCAGAAAAATACTGAGAAGAGATCAACTCCCACTTCCTCTAAACCTCTATCTTCTTCTGCTATGAATTCTTCTATTCCCAGTACTAGTGATGTATTTGCTTTAATTTTGCAGATGAAGGATCGTATGCAGCGGCAAGATGAAACCAACGAAAGGATCCTCAGGGAAATTGGAGATCTCAAAAGACAAAAGAAAGCAGCAGAGGATCACTCTCCACTGATGCCCAAATCCTTGAGCTTCGATACTCCAATAATCACTTCCCAGCCATCAGGGATCCCGGACGTGCAAATCATAGGGGAGTCAAGAGGATCACGTCTCAACTCGGCAGCAATGACTCAGACATCAGATTCACATTTTCAGCCAATAGGATCCTATCCTCAGTACATGGGATCCTTCATGAATCCGGGAGCCTATCCGGGGGCACAGCAGTTTCAAGGATCCTACTTTATTCCAGGATCGTTCCAGGGCCAAGGATCCTCCTTTGTTCCAGGATCATCCCAGGTTCAAGGATCCTCCTTTGTTCCAGGATCATCCCAGGTTCAAGGATCCTCCTTCGTTCCAGGATCATCCCAGATACCAGGATCCTTACAGATGCCAGGATCCCTAAAAAGTTTGCAAACAGGGAGTCTAGATGTCCATCAAGGGGACTTCATTCCAATGCAGACCATTGCTTCCACTGGTCCCTCCGTTGTTCCAGAATCCCAGCAATATGGATTCCCTAACTTGAACCCAATGGGAGGTAACACTTTAAATAATTATCCTACCACTAACCATGGATTCATGCAGGATACAGGTACCAATCACGCTATGGCCAGGGAATTACAGAAACTAAAGGACATGATCTCAAGTGTTCCAGGGGTAGTCAAGCCTATCCCAGAGATTGCAGATGGAAGCCACAAGGTATCTCGCTTTGCACCACCAATTTGTGATGCAGAGGTGCCCAAAAGGTTCCATATCCCTACCATGAAGCTGTATGATGGCACAACGGATCCAGAGGAGCATATAGCACAATACAGGGAAAGGATGGAAATCAATCCTATCCCAGAAAAGTTGAAGGAAGCATGCCTATGTAAAGGATTTGGATCCACTCTAACTGGATCAGCTCTTAAGTGGCTGCTAAGTCTTCCCCCTTACTCTATTACTTCATTTGCTAATTTAGTTAATTTATTCAATAACCAATTCTCTTGTAGTAGAAAATTTGAAAAATTAACTAGTGATTTGTACAGGATAACTCAAAATAATAATGAATCATTAAGGGATTATATAACTAAATTTAGTAAAGAATCCTTGGATATTCCCAACTTGGATATGGCTACGGCTGTTGAAGCCTTCAAAATGGGACTTCTTAAGGATTCATTATTCTATGATGATCTTGTCATGACACCTTGCAGGAATTTAGATGAAGTAAGAACTCGAGCACTCAGGTTTATCCGGCTAGAGGATGACAAGAGGATCCAGGAGAGACAAGTAGGATCCTCAAAACAAGATAAGCAAGGATCCTCCTTCAAAAACAACAAGTTCAAATCCTACCATAGAAACGAGAACAAGAATGTGCATGCTGTCGACCAAGAAGAGGATGATGAAGAATATCCTCCAATCTCAGAATATTGTTTTTCCGTTGATAATCATGAACTAATCCTTGCAATGCAGAATCTAGGTGAAAAGGCTAGGTGGCCCAGGAAGAATGATAAACCATCCGGGACTAAAGACAAGTCCAAATGGTGTGCATACCATGAGGATTTCGGGCATCTAACTGAAGATTGCATAGCCTTAAGAAAAGAAATTGGATACCTGCTAAGCAAGGGGCATCTAAAAGAATTATTGGGGAGAAAAAAGCAAAGGACCCAGGATCCTGAAAGGATCCCTGAAAAGGCTCCAGCACCTCCGGCAAACGCACAAGTGATTAACTTCATATCCGGAGGATCAGACATTTGTGGTACATCCTTCTCAGCGGCCAAAAGACATGCAAAAGAATCAAAAATGGACAATGGAGAAAGGCCTATTAGAACCTCAAGCGTCTCAGAAGGGAAGATGATAACATTTGATGAGGATGATCGCGTTAATGTTCAGGATCCTCACCATGATAGCTTAGTTATCACTCTCTTTATCTCTAACCATTTTGTCCGCAGGATCCTTATTGACGGAGGGAGCTCAGTGAACATTATCCAGCTTGATGTCTTGAAGAAGATGGGAATCCCAGAATCAGACATCATACCAAGATCCTCCGTGCTTGTAGGATTCAGTGGAGAAACGAAGAAAACTCTGGGGGACATCAAACTCCCAATCTACGTGGAAGGATTACATAATTACCAAAAATTTTGTGTAATTGACTGTTTATCTTGTTGCAACGTTATCCTTGGCAGGCCTTGGGTACATGACATGAAAGCAGTTCCATCTACCTACCATCAATGTGTGAAGCTCCCTAGCCCATGGGGGATAATCAAGATCGACAGTGACCAGCAAAAGGCTAAGGATTGCTATACCTCATCCATGAAGCCAACCTCGAAGCCAAGGGAGCAATAGCAATTACAGTATCCTCCGAGGAACGTCTTGGAGGCAAGGGAACAAGATGTAGATGAAATCCTCTTGGATCCTAGTGATCCTGAATCAAAAATCTATATCGGATCAGGGATCCTTGGCAAGATGAAAGAAGATATGATATCCTTCCTCAAAAGAAGAAAATCTACCTTTGCTTGGAAGCATGAAGATATGACAGGTATATCTAAGGATATTATTACTCACAAACTTGGCATTGACAGGTCTATCAAGCCAATCCATCAAAAAAGGAGGAAGTTTGCACCAGAAAGGAATGCCATTATCCAAGAAGAAGTAGAGAGACTACTTCGAGCAGGTATGATCAGAGAGGTAAAGTATCCTAAATGGTTAGCCAATGTGGTTGTTGTCCAAAAGAAAAACGGAAAGTGGAGGGTATGTGTCGATTTCACTGATTTGAATAAGGCATGTCCCAAGGATCCTTTCCCATTACCCCACATTGACTCCATGGTGGATGCAACAGCGGGGCATGAACTGTTAACTTTTATGGATGCATCATCTGGATTCCAACAAATCCAGATGGAACCATCTGACCAAGAGGATACAGCCTTTATGACCCCAACCGGTTTATATTGTTATATTGCCATGCCTTTTGGACTAAGAAATGCAGGTGCAACATATCAAAGGCTGGTAAATATGATGTTCAAGGATCAAATTGGAAAAACTATGGAGGTGTACATAGATGATATGGTGGTCAAGTCAAAGAAAGCTGAGGATCACCTAAGGGACTTGGAAGAGGCATTCGATATCCTTGATAATTATAACATGAAACTTAATCCTTCAAAATGCCATTTTGGTGTTAAGGCAGGAAAGTTCTTAGGATACATGGTAACCCAGAGGGGCATTGAAGCAAGTCCGGAACAAATCAAAGCATTGATAAATATCAAATCTCCTGCCAATGCCAAGGATGTCCAAAGACTGACAGGCAGGATAGCAGCTTTGAACAGGTTCATATCGAAATCCCCAGAAAAATGCAAAGAATTCTACGATATCCTAAGGAAGAACAAGAAGTTTGAATGGACTGAGAAACATGAGAATGCTTTACAAGCCCTAAAAGAGTATATGTCCTCAGCACCAGCATTAGCAAAACCGGAGAAAGGAGATGTGTTATCCTTATACCTAGCGGTATCCTCAACCGCTGTAAGTGCAGTCCTTGTCAAGGATCATGAAGGTACACAATATCCTATCTACTATGTAAGTAAAAGTTTGCTTGATGCCGAATCCAGGTACTCACACCTCGAAAAACTTATTCTTGCATTGATCATGGCATCCACTAAGTTAAGGCATTATTTTGAAACCCATACTATTATTGTTAAAACTAATTTTCCAATTAAGAATGTCCTCAGGAAACCAGATATGTCAGGGAGAATGGCTAAGTGGGCAGTAAAGCTTAGTGCCCATGATATAAGATACGAACCAAGAACAGCCATTAAATCTCAAGCATTAGCTGACTTTGTGGCTGATTTCAGTAGTGATCTACAAAAGGAAGCAGAATTGGAGGTCCAACAGCTGGATGAGACCAAGGATCCTTGGATCCTACACACTGACGGATCCTCAAATATCAAAGGCACAGGGCTAGGGATCCTACTAAAATCGCCACAGGGGGACATAATACCCCACTCCATAGCCTGTGAGTTCCAAGCAACTAACAATGAGGCTGAATATGAAGCCTTAATTGCTGGCTTACAGATTGCTAAGGATATGGGGGTAAGATATCTCGAAGTATATGTAGATTCATTATTGATCACCAATCACTTTAATGGATCCTATGCTGTTAAAGGTGAAAAACTAACCAAATATTTAGAGATAGTCAAAGAATTGGCACTCTCTTTTGTTTCTTTTAGCTTAACACAGGTACCAAGGGAGGATAACACGGAAGCTGATGCATTGGCCAACCTAGGATCATCCTTAAAAATTCCAGAAGATATAAGTATCCCTATCGTCCATATCCTGGCTCCTGCTATTGAAAATCAAGTAGCCATGGAAATAGAAGAGGATACTGCAGTAATCCCTAGTGAAGAAGCTCGATCTTATTCAGGATCATGGATCCCACCAATCATGAAATACTTGCAAAACGGAGAGATCCCAATGGGAGAAAATCCTGAAGCTTTCAGGATCAAGGTATCTCAATTTACAATCTTAAATAATATGCTATATAAACGATCCCTTGCAGGACCATATTTGAGATGTATTGAGGATCCTGAAATTGAAGAAGTGTTGAGAGACTTCCATGAAGGAGATTGTGGAAACCACACTGGGGGCAGGGCATTATTCTCAAGGATCCTTAGAACAGGATACTACTGGCCAACAATGAAAAGGGATGCTATAGAGTATGCTAAAAGATGTGATCCTTGCCAAAGACATAGCAATATCCTTCACCAACCAGCTGAATTACTACACCCCATACCATCCTCTTGGCCATTCATGAGATGGGGAATGGATATAGTTGGCAAGCTCCCTAAAGCACCTGGTGGAAAAGTATTTATGCTTGCCATGACTGACTATTTTTCCAAGTGGATAGAAGCTGAAGCCTTCGCTCAAGTCAGAGAAAAGGAAGTCATATCCTTCATTAAAAGAAACATTATAACTAGATTTGGCATTCCCTCTGAAATTGTATGTGATAATGGCTCCCAATTCATTGGAAGCAGAACCACTAACTTTTGTGACAGTTGGGGAATCAAGATGATCACATCAACACCAGTTCACCCACAAGCCAATGGTCAAGCAGAATCATCCAACAAGATCATCATCAACAATCTGAAGAAGAAGCTAGGATCCAAGAAAGGAAAATGGGCAGAGGAGTTACCTTATGTGCTATGGGCTGATAGGACAACTCCCAAGAATGCCACCGGTCAAACACCCTTCTCTTTAGTATTTGGGGCAGAAGCAGTGATCCCAACAGAGATGGTGATCCCAACTGCTAGAACGAGTGCTCGTGATCCTGAAGAAAATGCTACAATCCTAGCTCAGGATTTGGATACTATTGAGGAAAACAGGGATCTAGCTAGGATAAGGATGGCAAGCTACCAACAAAGGATGGCTGGTACCTACAACAAGAATGTCAGGATAAGGAAGTTCCAAGTCGGAGATATGGTGTTGAGAAAAGCATTTCAAAATACCATCAATCCTGCTGACGGGAAGCTAGCACCAAAATGGGAAGGTCCCTACTTGATTGAAGCTGAAGCAGGAAAGGGGGCATACAGGTTGCTAACCATGGAAGGAAACTTGTTACCAAGAGCCTGGAATGCTGTTCACTTAAAGAAATATTTCATGTGAACATGATCCTTCCTGCATGTGAAGTATCCTTGAAGGATCCTGGAGATATCGGTGATCCTTATTCTGGTAATATGCTTATCCTAAAACTATTGCATTTTCTTACTTTTTGCCTAAGGATAAGGATCATGTATCCTTCATCCTCTACTCACAAACCATTTGAGTTATGATAGTTCAGGTATCTTCAGCAAATCGTCAAAGATCTCCAAAAGCACCACAGATCCTTGGGTACAACCCCAGTTATCCTTGGGATTATCCCCAGTTTCCGCCAGCAGCGCACGATGATCCTGGTATAGTTCACGTCTTTGGGACCAGTACCCACTTTCGGGGCTGACAACCTCATCGTACTGGCTATATTTAGGATCCTACGTATAATGGTGGACGCACCATACATCCGTTCCTAAGGTTTCTAACGTTTTCACGTTAGCTAAGGTTTTGACATTTTCATGTCACTAAGCTTGGATAGTTGCCAGAAAGGGCCATACTCCAGTTTACATACGATCCTTTGGGCTTGTCCCCAGTTATCCTATGGGCTTGTCCCCAGTGATCCTCTGGGATCATTCTCAGTCATACTTTGGGCATGTCCCCAGTTACTAATTTATCTTTTACATTGGCTTAGTCCCAAGTTATATCTCACTTTTCAGGTTTTGGAAGACTAAACATATAAGGGTCCTTAATCCTTATTAACTATCAAAGTCTTATCTATGATTGTCTTGATTGAAGGTTAGGATCCTAACGTGGATCCTCAGGTATGATCCTTGACTATTTTTGATTATACTCTTTATCCTAACCAACCCTTATACTTTGACAACCTAACCTATGATCCTTGAACTAAAACACTTTGAGAACTTTCAATATAAGGATATTTGATCCAGGATCATATCCTAAGTTTATTAAACACTTTGTCAACTCTTGTTATTTTAACAAATATAGCAATTGAGAAATAAGAGGATTATTGAAGGATAACAACACAAGATAAGCCAGAAAAGTTAAGTTATATTATTAAACAAAAGGATCATTAACCCTTTCAAAAAGTTGTCAAAATTGCCAACCCACATTTCTACCAGCAAAACGTGGCCCGTCCACATGGGTTGGCAAAGGGTGTCCATTGTCTATGCGGTCTTAGCATTTTGCAGGAAATAAAGGCGGCAGGATCACAAAGGCTTCATCCCCCAAACAGAGGATCCCTCCACCTTTTGTAATCCTGCCTATTGTTCAAAGGATCCAGGATCCTTAACCCTAAGAAACTATTGTTCGAAGATTACAGACCATAATTGTTTCAAACACCACAAACTACTGTCAAAATTTAAAAAAAATTGGGCTCCGGCTATGTCTAGAAGTTTCCATCATTGCCCAATCTTGCAGCTCAAACCTTCGCCGCACCATCACCACCAGCTCCACTCGCTTCACCCTGATCCTTACCAGCATCTCCACCTTCAAGCATAGGGATATCCTCAACATCATCATCGTCCTCCAACTCTGCTAGCCTTGCCTTCCAGCCTTCAATATCCCATGTGCTCTTATCAAAGGAAGGATCCTGAGCCTCCGTGGCCATCTGCAGTTGTATCTTGTACATAGCTATCGCGGCAGAGACTTTAGCGTCCTGAGTAATGTCATGCTTCTCATAATCGAACTTGATCAATGCTTTGACAGCCTCATCCTTAACAAGCCGGATCTTCTTCTCAAGATCAGTGATCTTGAGATCCTTCAGCACACCCATTTGATGAAGGTCGGCAATCCGGCGATCCTGATCTTCAACGTGGCTGACATAAGATTCTATTTCAGTAAGTTTCTGCAAAAACAACGGGATATAACGTCAGACATGGGTGATCCTCAAAAACCATCAGGATAACCAACAGGGGCAGTGATCCTGACCTCGTTGACAGAATCAAGAAATTGCTGACGGAGAAGGGGGAATCCTTGAAGGTCCTCAGAAATTTTCCTCTTCTTTCCTTTACCCCTAATGGGTAATTTGGGGGCTGAAGCAGAAGGACTAGCAACCGAAGTCTTCTTCTTCGAAGACGTGACCTTGGCAAGATCATCAATCCCAAACAAGGAGGCAGATTTGGCAGACTTAGCGGATTTCCCAGCACCTACACAATCAAAATAAGATAAGTCTCCTAACTAATTTAATATCTTACTTTTTTGTAAGGATACTTACTTGACATTGTGACAGACGCGGAAGATACTTCTTGTGAATCTCGGATGGTGACTCGAAAACTTCTGGCCTCAGGGTTTAGCCTTTTAAAAGCTAAAACTCTTTCTCTTGCAGCAGGGGTTAACTTGAGATGAGCAACGGAAATAGCTGCATAAAAGACAAAGAAAAAAAGACATTAGTGATCCTCATCATATGAGATAGGACTGACAGTGATCCTTCGAGGATCCTCTACCCTACCATGTGTGGCCCATTCCTTGGGCAGATCCTTCCCATCCGGGATGGAATCCCTCTTAACAAAGAAAAAACGACGCTTCCAATTTGTGTCATTTTTGGTAACTTTCAAAACAGGATGATCCTCCCCGGCCTTCCGTTTCAACAAATATCGATGAGAACCAAATGTGGTAAGATCATAAAGTGCGGCCAGCTCTGCCATCCCTAAATCAATCCCCTCCTGCTCGATGATCCTCTCGAAGGTATACAAAACCCTCCAGATCATCGGCATAGCTTGGATATAAGATATGCCGGTCAGAGAAAAGAAAGATTGGGTGAAGGCCGGAAAAGGATACGAATATCCTATGATAAATGGAGTTGCAGGAAAGATCACCCAGGTATCTGAAGTAAAATCACTCAAGGCAGTGGATGTGAAGGATTTGAAAACGGCATCCGCCGGAAAGCAATGACGAATCCTATCTACATGAGCATCGGTAAAACAACATCTCTCCGAAGAAGAATCTTTAATGATCCCTTGGCTTTTCAGGGGACTATCCTTCTTGGAATCCTTGTGTGGAGAATTCCGGAGCAACATGTTTGTAACGGAATAGAAACAGAGACGGAGTAGAAAAAACAGAGCAAAGAGAAGGAAGAAGGGAAAGAGAAGAAAAGAGGATACCTGATCAGTCTTCGGTAGCGATTATAAAGGGAAGATATCTCGAATTTAAATGCAGAATGATCCTAACCCTATCTCCTATTTATAATGATGATTTGCAGGGATTATCACATCTATGACGTAATGATCACAACGGCTAGTCCATGTGTAACGGCTAGTTATTCGGAATCGCCCGTTAGAGATAAGATCAAAACAAAATATAACTCGTCTATTTACAATTAACTCCTTATATTTTGGGGGCAATTGTTAGGGCTGGATTTTACTGTAGGTGATCCTTACACATGATCCTAACCAGTGATCCTTCTTTCTTTGGCAGACAGTGATCCTCAGCAGAACTTCAGGATCAGGATCATGGGACATTATGGTGATCCTCATACTAACGGCTACTTCCACTCACTACAATATTGTTTTGCAGGAACATCTAGCAGGATATGCTCTAGACATCATGATCCAGGAACGCGTCTTCACAAATATGGCAAGAGCTTAATCGAAGAAAGACGTTGCACAGGATATGGAAACTAGGCTTGATTTATGGGCAGCAATTTAGGCTAGATTGTCTTTATTTCTAAAGGGGTAATGAGCTGATATTTAGTCATTTTACCTAAAATAAGTCACCCACACATGTATAAATACCCATCTTCCTCATTCGGAAGAACAGACACGAACATACAAGGCAACTCTCACACACTTAGACACCAAAAGCAATAGTGATCCTTGTACTCAGCTCATTATCATCCAAAGTTGTAATCATATTTTTGTTATATTGAAGTTGGTGATCGGTAGTTGCCATCACCCGAGGTTTTTTATGCCGGAGATCATTCATTGATCAAGGGCTTTTTCCTCGTATAAATCATTGTGTCTTTGCATCTTCATCACAGAAGTGATCCTTTACTTTCATAGTTAACCAAGCATCATACCCGTTTCATAAAGTTTGGTTACATTATCCTTGTGTGATTTTTGACCAAAACAATGATGATGATGATGATGATGATGATGATGATGAATGATGATGATGATTGATGATGATGATGATTGATGATGATGATGATGATGATGATGATGATGATGATGATGATGATGATGATGATGATATGATGATGATGATGATGATGATGATGATGATGATGATGATGATGATGATGATGATGATGAGATGATGATGATGATGTATGCATGATGATGATGATATGATGATGATGATGATGATGATGATGATGATGATGATGATGATGTTGATGATGATGATGATGATGATGATGATGATGATGATGATGATGGATGATGATGATGATGATGATGATGATGATGATGATGATGATGAATGATGATGATGATGATGATGATGATGATGATGAGATGATGATGATGATGATGATGATGATGATGATGATGATGATGATGATGATGATGATGATGATGATGATGATGATGATGATGATGATGATGATGATGATGATGATGATGATGATGATGATGATGATGATGATGATGATGATGATGATGATGATGATGATGATGATGATGATGATGATGATGATGATGATGATGATGATGATGATGATGATGATGATGATGATGATGATGATGATGATGATGATGATGATGATGATGATGATGATGATGATGATGATGATGATGATGATGATGATGATGATGATGATGATGATGATGATGATGATGATGATGATGATGATGATGATGATGATGATGATGATGATGATGATGATGATGATGATGATGATGATGATGATGATGATGACATAAATAAATTTTAAGAGATCATTATGCCTAGGCATGTATCATTGTCGTCGGTCTGATTGAATGATGAACTTTCTTATCTCAATCATGATGAAGATGGTAGACACATGCATCTACATGTGTCCATCGTTTACCATAGAGAATGTTATTTTAATGAATGTATCCATCGTTTACCATAGAGAATGCTGTTTTAATGAGATAGGAAGATTTGTGAAATGATACAAAGTTCAGAGATTCTACTCTCTATTTTTCTGAACTATTTTCTTTATGCATTCAACTTGACTAAACATAACCAACAAGTTCTTTGTAAAACTAATGAAAACCTACTCGACATTTTTTATTTGCAGCTAAACAATTTTTGACATGCAAATTAGAAGCCAAAATTGTTCAATAGATACAGTCACCATGAACAATCGTTTAGCTTAGACGCGATAAACTACTTTAGAAAAAAGTTACTAGTTGGAGCAAAACCCGGCTATGTGAGCCATGTTAGTTTGTTCCTGTATTCGTGTTCACATGTTGCGGATATGCAAAGTTTGGACTGAATTTGGCATACCCTTCCCTACACATGTGTAGGGGTTTGAGTAAAATCAAGGGAAGGAGTTTACTAACCATTTTGACTCATTACTTCCTCTTTAAGATTGTTCATCCACCTACGTGGAAAACTTTTTACCATTTTACGCGTTACCGATTCAATTCTAAACATAGTAAAATAAAATATAATGTCTCATTCACCTTAGTCCATGTCAAAAATAAGAGACAAAACAATCATAAAACTGATTTTTCCACAGATATTTCGCAAGCTATACAGTTAATAGTTGCTTTTCCTTGTTGGGTATTTATATAATCGGATTCGTTTACACCACAAGATGGTGTTGTGGGTCAGCTGGAAATCATATATGCATGCAGCTTCATATGATCAAATACAAACTAGATATAGTTTTGTGCAAAATCTAAAGTAAAATCCTAAATTCTATTGGACTAGGGTTTTCGGGTATTTACATCCACTAGATATAGTTCAACTTTACAAGGTGTAATTCAGTGCCAAAAAAAAAAGTAATGATGTTCAAAGTTACAAACAATTATTATTCCCAATCAAACTATACAAACAAAAGTAGCAGACATTGGTCCCGGATCTGTGTCGGGTAAACAAATGGACAGGAAAAAATGAAACAGAGTAGAAAACATAACCCGAAAGAGACTTTGAAACCGACCAAATTGTCTCCTTATGATCTCCTTCCTTGAGGGCAAAAAGTCACTTGTAAATGTAACCAGTCATTCAAAAGCTAATATCTTCTTTAGGCCACCGGGGTGGTGCAAATTTTGTGCGTGATGGATTTTCTTCACGCGTGAAACAAGGCCAAACACCACCGCCACCCCTCTAATTCAACGCGTGAAACTTAATTCGCGTTATATTTTTGACGCATTATAAATTCTTAAATCCGAATCGTTTGCATGTTATGTTTAATTAAAAAAAAAAAAAAACTTTAGACAAGTGATGATCATTTCCACTAAAAAAAGGTTGTGAGTGATGGAATAATGGTTGATGACATGGCAGAACTTGATTGGATGTTGTGAGTGATAAGTGAGTGATGAGTGATGACCACCCCTACCCCCTTAGAAATGTGTCTTTAATCATCAGTTTGTATGTAATGATCATGCTATTTAGCTAGGGTCTAGCAAAAGAAGAAATTGTTAACATCTTGCATATTTGTCATCATTTCTTGTAATGTCCTAGTTTCATGAAAATACCAAACTGGAATTTCAAGTAGCAACACACCAGCTAACTCAAAATACAACCATGAACACTATGAAGATAACAAACATGTATCTAAATATCACAAATGAAACTAACAGCCAACAATAAATAATAACAATACAGCAAAAAAAAAAGGTTTATACTAGGTGTTATCCTGTCTTTTGTTGCCATCTTCACTCTTGTACACACTTAATTTTTTTATTTTTTATTTTTGGTACCGTAAAAAACGTTACCCGGCTAACCAACAAAACCAGGTAATTAAATCGCATTGTGTGTTGGGCATCTTGCCTTCAAGAGGTTGTGGTATGAAATCATTGGAAGCAAGATTCAAACCTGAGACCTGTTCTAGAGGGAAATCAAGTGCTTACCAATGCACACCCTTGAAGGTTTACACAATTTGTGGCGCCCTAATCATCAAGTGCATCCTAGGACGTAGTTGTTCTTTGTCCTTGCCGTATCTCTTCATGGCCGAGGTCTCTTATCAGCCGAGTGTATATCGCACACACCTCAGCGGATGAATTAGATACCCCAAGTGCTTTATCAACTAAAACAACCTTTGCCTAAACATGCCGAAGGTCTAACAATTCCCAGTTTGTAATGTGTGTGATATCTATCATAAAGGGGTCAAAAGCCATATTTTCTAGTAGTGTCTTTTCTACAAAGTTATTTCCTTTAGCTCCCAAAAGTTATGATATGCATTTGAATTGTGTAATTTGTGAGCGACTATCACTTTTGTCACAAAACCTCTCAAATCATTAATATAATTATTTTCAAAATGGATTGGTAATACAATACAAAATGTCTCCCTGAACAAATGCAGTACAAAATTCAAATTAAAATATTTTCTAGTTAATAAATCACATTGTGCAAACAAGAGATACAAATTACACATGTAGACAAAATGATGGGAGTAGAAGTTATAACAGAAATTCAAACACAGTTAAAAAAAAAAATAAGAAAAAAAATGATCAAAGTTGAAGCTTGACACAATTCCATAGATTCGTAAAACATGTTTGTAGTTTGTTTGGTATGGTATAATAATCAAAGAAACATTACTGGCGTATTTCCATAAGATTTCCATAGGCATTGATGCATGTCTTCTTCAGGACTCTTTTTTGTATTTAGTGTATCTATTCAAATTGAGCAAAGCATCTATTTTGTGGTGTAATTAAGTGCATAATCTTCCTCGAAAATGAAATGTTTTGAGAATTCTAATTTAACGAGTTTACGCTAAGTCGTGCGTTGATGTGGGATTCACAAAAAAATAAACGTTAAACCACGCATGCACCTTGCGGACCATTACGTAAAACTTGTTATATATGAAAAAAAAATAACTAAGTCAAAACGATAACATTGGTTCGTTATGCTATGGGCAATCGCTACAGCAGATCAACCAAGTTTCTAAGAAAATTTACATTGATCGAGAACAATAAAAATGAATTAATAACATGTAAATAAATCATAGTTTTGCAGATCAATAATTGCTAAACTGAGATTACAAACATATATTAATTGCCACTACCACGACCCCCATAACGATTTAGTATGCTACCGTCATGCTATGCATTTTACCGATCGATATTTAGAGTTTCTTTTTGAAAGGTTATACACAATCTATACTATATAACAAACAAACAAATCCAACACATTATAAAAAAAAATACATCTTTTCTTTATCTATGTAAAAAATGGTAAATTCTCATCAAATTTTAAGATGGCACATAAAGGATCAAGTTAAAATGTCTAACTTTTTTTATCATTTTCTTTCATTCATACCCCTCTCCTCATGATCAATGGCATTTATGTCTAATAAATCTATACTATAAATTAGATTATTTACAAAAAATAAGAAATAAGTTTATTGATAATAAACTTATCACATTCATCAAAACATATATTCAAAAATAATTCTATTGTATTTATTTGTGTATTTGGACTAAAGTGCTAACCAGTGAACCAAAATTAATGAAATTAAATATAAAATGTGTTTTGTAATTTTAGAGAAGTAAGTTAAAATTTTAGATGTATTTGTCAACTCCGCCGCAACACACGAGTTTCCCACTAGATAAAAAAAATGTTGCTCTATACTATATATTTTTTATCATAAGGGTTTCCCTGTTTATCATAAGGGTTTCCCGTGTGTTGCAGAGGCGAAGCGCGAGTGCTTTTATATATATACACACACAACGTGTATGTAACAACTCTCATCAAAAGTTATATTTATTTAAATAAATTGTCCAATAGGAAACCCTAATTGAGAAACCCAAGTGATTCTGAACAAACCCTAAAATTTTCAGAACATTTGGAATCAGGATCAGGGCCCCTAAAACTAAGGGGGGTAAACCCTAAGTGATAATTATCTACAGAAAACGCTGTCAAAAATGAAATTGCATGCAACGTCGACTCATCAGGGCTAGATAGGTAACGAAGCATGCCTAGTCTACTTTGACATCTCAGGCGAGTCGCGACAGGACCAGGGACATCTTCCGCGACACGCGAGAGGTGCAAATTTAGGGTATAAATACAGGGGCTTGGGACTTGATTCCTGGCTTCAGTTCGACGTTGAAATTCCTTACGTATACAAAGTTAGACATTGTTTACTACAAAAACACACACTGATCACGAAGTGCTGCCGCAAAACAGGGTAATCACTCGATCGCTATTACGATTCATTTTCCGACTGATCAATATATCCAATGGATGTTTAAGTGCCGCCCACATTAGGGTGATACTTTGTCTTTCGTCGTTAAATCAATGGATGTTTAAGTATCGCACTTTGTCGTTCGTTGTGAGAATTTGATCTCGTGAGTTATCGTAACTGCTGTATTGATCACTAACCCGGTTTTGTGTGCATTATTATTTAAATTAGGTTAACAAGGCTAATCCATATTCTGTTCGTGTTAAATCTGCAATGTGAGTCATTCTCTTTTTATCAACTGTTTTACTATAATCCAAATTATTTTCAGACTTATAAATTACAGTGATTAAGTTTATGTAATCACCAAATTACAGCCGGTATGTGGGGTATTGTGCACATTACTACTGTTTTAATCACATTAGGTGGGCGAACCTAAAATTAAGTGATATATGTTATTCATTGGGGCAGCCAATGGTGATATGACCACAGTCACAGATCGGGTCGAGTGACAAATACTGTGGGTAGTTGGTAGATATCAGAAACATATGTAAAAACTCTTAATACTGTAAATTATAATAAACGAGTCATTTTAGTAAACTGAATGATTCACTCAGTATTTCCCGTTGACAAAACCTTTTTCAAACATGTTTCAGGTGATCTATTGTAATTCGGGAAAAGTGTTGGGGAGCATTTCAAGCTTAAGATAGTGGCTCATTATAAAATAAAGAAATATGTTTTGTAAAAAATAAATAAAGATTTCTCAGTAAAATCTTGTTATTGTAAATTATCGGGGTTTTATCCCGAATTGTGAAATAAAATAATCGGGAAAAGTTTTTAGCTTTAAAACGATCCTGATGATAAAATTCCGCTGCTAAAATCACATAAATAAATATCACGGGATTTCTGTCCCGCGGCTCCGGAAACGGGTCAAACTGGGTCGGGGGCCGTGACAGAAATGAGGTGGTATCAGAGCCACTGAGTTAAGCTAATTAAGTATTTAAAGATACTTAATTTTTTTCCTGATTACTATTATGTGATTATGTGTTTTATTAAACTGATTATTTGTTAGTTACAGTATGGGTAAGCAAAAGCTGCAAAATATCTATCTTAAATTAGATAGGTCAGTCTACGAAGAGGGAAGTTCATCCCAAAACAAGTCTTCAAAACTCCCTACAATTCCTGAAGAAGGAATATTTGTGCGAAAAGCACAATATGAGAAACCGCTTTCTCCTAGAAAAAGGAGTATGATTATTAAGAAAAGTAAAGAGCAAATCCGAGAAAAGAGGATTAAAAAGGAAACCCAGGAATTAATCAATAAATCACCTTGGGAAGACAAGCTAGATGAGAAATGGGCAAATCTATATATGTTAGCCACAGTAGCAGAACATGCAGATCTTTAAAAACCCTAAGTCTAGGAATAGCACTTCCCAGTAAATAAATAAATAAATCCGAGTGTGTTCTTTCCTGTTATTTTGTACAAATAGTGTGCAATAAAACTTCAATATTTATTTGTTAAACTTTGTTCCAAAGTTTTAACTTAGTATTTTTGTGCATTTTGCATATATGCTACACAGCATGAATGAGATATCTGAAGCCTTTCAGAACCTCGATCTTTACCCGGTGAATGTAGAAGTTTCCAAAGATTTCACTGGATACTTTGCTGATGTGGAACAACCTGTAGAATTCAATGCTCCACCTTTGACAAAGCCAAAACGAAAGAAAAGAAAGAATTATGTATGGGGTAGTCGTATCCGTAGGAAAAAGCCAGCCACAAAACTTCCTAAAATAAATAACCCTTTAGAAAAAGGAAAAGAAATTGTACTCAAAGAAAGTTCTAAACAGCAAGAGATGGAAACTGAAGTCAAGAAAGATTCTAGGCAAATGGAAAAACAGTTTGAGGAATATTCTAAAGATATAGAAATGGAAGTAGGACAAGGTTCTAGACCATCTCAGATAGAAATTGGAGAGAGCTCAAACCAAAACTAGGGAATAACTTTTCAGGATGAAATAGATTTTCTATTGGCAAGCTGTGAAACTATTCAGCCTCTCAATACTAATGTTTTTACCTATCCTAGTGAAAATCCACTCCCTATGAATTTTGAACCAGCAATCCCAGAACCAATAGTCCACTCTCAACCTGTAGGAATGGACGAATGGTGGACGAACGAGTGGCAATTTCAAAATATTGTCAACGACCCTTATTCCTTTCTTCCACAATTCGATCCAGAACCCCTACCTAATCCACCAATGAGTAACGAAAATATGGCTGAACTTCGCCATTATGGTGAGGAATTGATGGATGCAGGAAATAGAATCAGGGAGATAGGGGGACAAATTGCCTGGAAGTACGATAAAAGGGAACTTCGTTTTTAGAACGACAAGTGGCGAGAGATAGGAGGGTGGTAAAACTATAGTTGTGTAATAGTAAAAGAAATAGTAAAATCAGTCTGTAACATAACTACGAATAAAACTTTGTAAAATATTGGTGTGTATTGATGCATACTATAACCGATATAAAATGAAATCGAGAAATCGATAATTTTGACTATACGTGTATTGTAAATTGTCTGAGTGTTTGTGTATAATTGCTATTTATCAAATACTAATAAAAATTATATATATATTATCAGATGGCAAATAGTGGTAATGAACCGGTAAATGAGATTAATCAGTCGGAGCAACATCCAGGGGATGAATATATGACTAGACAAGATATTGAAAATATTGTTGCTCAAGGGATAGCCAATGCTATTCCAGCATTCGTTGTTGCTGTAAAAAGTCCAATCGAACCGCAGCATATCGTTCCTAGTAAACGTACTTCTGAAGATAACTTCAGTAATAGTATAAACGGAGGCAATAATCATGTTAATCATGATAATGAATCCCAGCACACGCCGCTCCCTAAGAAACTGAAAGCTGCAACACCTGGTTGCACTTTCAAAGAATTCCTTGCTTGTAAACCTATTGAATTTGCAGGCAATGAAGGGGCAACTGCATCACTGCGTTGGTTAGAAAAAACCGAAGCAGTAATTGCAATCAGTAAGTGTGCCAAAGATGATCATGTCATGTACGCATCAAATCTATTTAAAGAAGGAGCACTCGAATGGTGGAACACTGTGTTACAAGCTAACGGAAGAAATAGGGCTTATGCTATGACTTGGGAAGAATTTAAGAATCTTGTAGAAAGAAAATTCTGTCCTGAGTATGCAAAGGAACAAATGGCAAATAAGTTCCTAACTCATCGGATGATAGGTGTGGATTGTCGTGGTTATACTTCGACATTCTTTGAATATGCTAGAGTGGTACCTGTCACACCCCGAAATATCAGAGCTTGGCGTGACTGGACCGGTATCTTCATTGCACAGCGGAAGCAAATAAGCTAAGACTTCTATAAATGAACGCCGCTAAGTACTCGAATTCCCATGGGTTCTCCTATTCCAACCGTTCCATAGTTTTGAAAATGCAACCTGAGAAAGAACATGCGAAAAAGTCAACATAAAGTTGAGCGAGTTCATAGTTTGTTTTGAAAAGATTTAAAATAAATCTTTTTGATAACCGGTTAAAAAGTTGTGGAGAAAATTAGTAAAATCATTTTCTCGACATGTTGTATGAAAACTGTGAGTCTAGCCCACTAGAGTTTTGTAAGTAGGACCAACACGTCCTCTTACTTGTACATAAGTTGAAAACATTATCAGAGTTTGTAAATACATGTATTACGAGTTTGCGTCAAATGAATATTAAAAACATTTGAAAGTTATAGTGTTGTAAGTTGGTATGTAAAGCGTCTATGAACATGTTGATCATTAATGTTTCGCGAGGACATTAATATATGCGACGACATAGGAGGTACTCAACCCGCGTAGGCAATTTAAGTGTCGAACTCTCGACACTGGACACAACAGCACTCTAAGTGGTCACCCATGGACCGTGAGTGGGGCTCGCCCTTACCCATTAGATCTAACCTTTGTTCCTTGGTCCTCAAAAGGATTAATGGCACCTCAGTTACAGCCTATGCTCACATGATCTAAGAGTTCATTCCATAACTTAATCATACCCTAGTTTGACATGTATTTCCCCCGAAAGTTGTAAACTGAAACGTTGAAAGAAAAGGGGGACATGATCTCACTGAGTTGTCTCGTTTTTCGTACGCAGGCCAACCCAGTCCCGTTGTTGTAACTAGGACACTCTCGTCACTAGTCATGAAAATCATGCATGTTTTGTAAAACCGGTATGTTTAGCATAAATCGTTGTAAACCATTCAAGTTCGTTGAAAATCATTTGCAACATGGTTTATAAATATGTGTTTTCGTTCATCGAAATAGTGTTTTCTTTTGCAAAAACTTGCATGTCTTTCCACCCCCGAAAACATTTATAAAAATGTAAAACCGTAAAAAGTGGGGGTTATGAACTCACCTTGATATCCTTGTGCAAAGCTAACTACATGTTTTTCCATGAGGTTGTTCCAAGAACTTGAATTAGCTAGCGTGCAACTATAGTATTCCTAACAAGGAGAATTCTTATAAGTTTCTAATTTAACGTAGCTAAACTACGCGTCCGAGCTCTACCGAGTCGTTAACAAAACGACTCTACGAGGGAAGGTGTTAATATTTTGGTTTTAAATAACCAAACTATGGTTATTTGATCCCATTCATATTCGGGATGACGCTAAGTCTGGGAAACGACTTAGTTTCCGAGTGATTTAGGATATATATATTTATATATTTAAATATAAATATACTAAGTCGTGTTAGTTGTCATGAATAGAAAGGCGTATTAGAAATATTAATACGACTCTTCGTAGTTTTTATAAACTAGTAGCTCGTGTTTTGTCGAGATGTTATGCATCCATTTCGTAAGTCGTATAACCTCGCTAAAAGTATAGATACACTTTATATTTATCTCGCGAAAATACTTCGATAGGTGTCGCGTATACAATATAAATATGTTTGGTATTTCAGATTTTTACGGAAAAACGGACAGAGTTTCCTCTGTTTTTGGTATAACCCCGACAACTCAAGTTGTCGTTATTTGTCAAAATTCAACAATACAAACACTATATATAAAATTTCCATCAAAATGCCAAACGTAACGAGTCACTAAAGTATCGGTTCGAGCTCGGTTCGCGTTAACTATAAAATATATAAGCTATGTAATAAAATTCGCGTCGTTTAAATGTTACCGGGTCTCATGTTGACTGGTTGACTTGAGTTGACCAAGTTTGACTGCAGTTGACCGCGTTGACCACAGTTGACCGTGTTGACCCGAGCACCAAAACAGACCCGTTGACCAAGTTTGACCACCGTTGACCCGAACCCGAACATTAAATCTGACCGCATTGACCCGTGTTGACACGGACCTGAACCGAGTTGAACCATGTTGCAAACCGAACCCCAAGCCTGACCGCGCTGACCCGTACCTCAAAACTGACCGGGTATAAAATATATATATATTCTTCAGTTTTTTGTCTAACTTTGTAAATTCACGTAAAGATATGCTTATTTACATCTTTCTTTCCTTTTTTTCTTTTTACACAAAAAGGTTCCATGAAGTTCATACATATGTATAAACATAGAAAAAAAAACCTTGTATAGGTAAAAGTAAACTCTATTATACCTTCACCTGGTAATTCCATAAAATACATACATTTGTATAAATAGAAAAAAATCCCTGCATAAGTATATATATAATTTCTGAAACAAATATATATACATACACATAATTCCGCCATAAAAATCATGTGTATAAAAATACATTCAAGTATACATGTGTATTGGTCTTTAAAATCGTATCTTTACACATTTGTTTTCTTCATAATGGGTTTGGAACCATAATATAGGTAAACATTATAAGAAAACACAAGATAGTATTTACTACTCCGAATATTTACTAAACTTGGAGTTAGTAGTGTATAAGCTTACGTATATATGTGAAAATTTGATTTAAGGAAAATAGTGTTAATAATTTATTAGATCAACATATCTATACGTAAGCTTGTAAGAATGGCAAACAAGTTTTAAACCTTAATAAAGTTCATAAGTTTACTAGTGCATATACATATATCTACGTAAGTGTGTAGGAATAAATTTCTTATTTTTAGTTCTTTGATATTGAAAAATAGTTGTATAGGGATAATGGAATAGGTTGGTTGGATGATTAATTTACACAATAAAACCGAATATAAATAAGGTTCAAGGATCATACCACTAGAAGTTGAGAAGGAACAATCGTGTACGAGGGTTAAACTTGGACTCCTAACTTGCAAATGGTGGTGATGCTTTCGGTTCTAATGTGAATCGAGAGAGAGAGAGAGAGGAGACCAGTGTGTTTATGTTTGCAAGAGTAAAAAAAACAAAGTGTGGGTTTTAAAGTAATATTTGACTTGTTTAAATAGGATAGTGAGGCATGTGCTCCATCTTTTACATGATTTAGCTTGTGGGTATAATTTATTGTTTTCTATAACTTGTGAGAAACATGATGGCAAGGCTTTACAGATGGAAATGTAGAAAAGCAAGATTTAAATGTCTTGTCATAAGTGATGGTAGTTCTATATATAAAAAAAATCAATGATGGAGAGGTACAGTGATGGTCGATGATTTGAGAGGATAGAGGATGGTGGTATGGTGAATTTAGAGTCTGGTTTAAGTTAACAGATATTGTAGGATTTGGCGAAAATCATTGCTAGATATTTAAGATATTAGATGTTTAAAATACCATTTCATCATATCCACTATTTACTTATTTTCAATACAATCTAAACTAGAATGGTACTAAAAAAAATTAAATGGGTCGGGTGTATAAAAATTTACGTATTTGTGTCGTGCTAACCGCGTACGCAAATATACTTCTCAATCACGCGTCAAAAACTTCAAATAATAAGAAATATATATCTAAGTATATATATTTATAGTATTACACGCATAATAATACTATAGAGTGATTTCTCAAGTATTTGGACAAGCATCACCAACGTTCGTGCGTGTCGGGCTAACTCGTGTGTGGCCCGGTAATTTCGAAAAAGTACCAAATGCAAATTGTGACACGAATAGAGATTCTATGTATATGGATACCCAATACATAAAAAAAAAACTAAGTCTATAATCTAAGATCACGGTGTGTACGAGATTAGAGCGCGTAAAGATGTTGTCCTGAATTTGCGGGTTGTCACAGTACCAACACTGGCTTCGCCAGAACCGGTACTCATTTCTCGCTATATTTGGGGATTAATTAGCGAAATTCGCAATATCGTTAAGGCTGCGAGACCTCGCACTATTGACGATGCTGTAGAATTAGCTAACACTCTGACTGATGAATTGATACGCACAAGAGATGAAGACAGGAAGAAGGAACTAGCTTAGAAAATTACCCAAGGATTTAGGGTGGGTAATAGTAGTTTCAAGAAAAGAGGTGCAGGGCAATCTTCAACTTTGCCATTCTGCAAAATTTGCAAAAAGAAACATTTTGGAAAATGTAATAAACTTTGCAAATTTTGCAAAACGATAGGACATCGTGAAGAAAACTGCAGAAAGAAATCCATAATTTGTTACAATTGTGGAGAAGCAGGACATTTCAAAACAGAATGTCCTAAGTTAGTCAAACCAGTAGACAACAAAACCAAGGCGACCAAATGAGCTACTAAGAAGAATGGCAGAGCATTCCAGCTAACCACTCAAGAAGCAGAGCTCATCCCGGATGTGATAGCCGGTACGTTTTTAGTTCACGACGTTTATGCAAAAGTATTGTTTGACTCTGGTGCAAACCAAAGTTTTATAAATACTTCATTCTGCCAAGCTCTTAAGTTACCCTTAACTACCATTAGGCAGATTTTTACAGTCGAAACCGCAGATAGGAATTCAGTAAAAATCAATCAGGTTTTGCAAAAAGTAGGAATAGAACTTGCAGGTCATAAATTTGTTGCAAACCTATTATCTATGAAATTAGCTAAATTTGATGTTGTGTTAGGAATGGATTGGTTAATAGCCAACCATGCTCAAATCATTTGTGATAAAAACTCTATAGAAATTCAAACACCTACTGGAGAAGTAATCATGATTACAGGAGATAAACCTCGAAAGCCACTGAAGTTCATATCAGTAATGAAAGTTCCTAATTATGAACGAAAACAAGGAATAGTATATATGATTTCAGTAATCATTAGTACTAAAGGTAAAGAACTTAAGGAAATTCCTGTAGTCTCAGAATACCCAGATATATTCCCGGAAGATTTACCTGGGTTACCACCAGATAGGGAGGTAGAATTTAGGATTCATCTAATTCCAGGAACTACACCGATAGCCAAGGCACCCTATCGATTAGCTCCTACCGAAATGCTAGAATTGAAGAAGCATTAGATGAATTACTAAGCAAAGGATTTATACAACCTAGTTCATCCCCTTGGGGTGCACCAGTGTTGTTTGTGAAAAAGAAAGATGGATCAATGAGAATGTGTAACGATTATAGAGAGTTAAATAAGGTTACAATTAAGAATCGATACCCATTACCTAGGATTGATGATCTTTTTGATCAATTACAAGGCGCTAGATACTTTTCTAAGATAGACTTGCGCTCCGGATATCATCAATTAAAGGTTCAAGAAGAAGACATACCTAAAACTGCTTTTAGAACTAGGTATGGACATTATGAGTTTACAGTTATGCCCTTTGGGTTAACTAATGCACCTACAGCATTCATGGACATGATGAACAGAATCTGTAAACCATATTTGGATAAATTTGTAATTGTTTTCATAGACGATATACTTATTTATTCAAAAAGTCAGGACGAACATTGTCAACACTTGCATGCACTCTTAACTTTGTTA
Organism: Helianthus annuus; assembly: GCF_002127325.2. Classification (NCBI taxonomy): domain Eukaryota; kingdom Viridiplantae; phylum Streptophyta; class Magnoliopsida; order Asterales; family Asteraceae; genus Helianthus; species Helianthus annuus. Next base: position 44,642,411 of record NC_035445.2, on the reverse strand, counting down.
AGAAAAGAAAAATTGTATGCCAAATTTTCGAAGTGTGAATTTTGGCTACAAGAAGTGCAATTCTTAGGACACATGGTGAATCATGAAGGTATTCATGTAGATCCTGCTAAGATAGAAGCAATTACCAATTGGAAGGTTCCACAAACCGCAATGGAAATTAGAAGTTTTATAGGTTTAGCCGGATATTATAGACGGCTTATTAAGGATTTTTCCAAGATAGTTGTACCATTAACTAAACTAACCTGTAAAGCCATTAAGTTTGAATGGCGACCTAAACAAGAAGAAGCCTTTAGAATCTTGAAGCAGAAATTAACCAATGCTCCAATCCTAGCCTTACCAGAAGGAACAGAAGATTTTGAAGTATATTGTGATGCTTCAAAATTAGGATTCGGATGTGTGTTAATGCAACGCAAGAAGGTAATTGCGTATGCTTCCAGACAATTGAAAAAGCACAAGGAAAACTATACGACTCATGGCTTAGAATTAGAAGCTATAGTTTTTGCCCTTAAGATATGGAGACATTATCTGTATGGAAGTAAGTTTACTGTTTATACAGATCATAAAAGTTTAAGGTATATATTTGGGCAAAAAGAGTTAAACATGAGGCAAAGAAGATGGATGGAAATCCTAAGTGATTACGACTGTGATATTCAATATCACGAAGGAAAGGCAAACGTAGTCGCAGATGCCTTAAGTCGTAAGGATCATGAGAAGCAAAGGCGAGTCCGTGCTCTTAGAATAAATCTACAAGTAGATTTAATGGGACAATTAAAGGAAATTCAGGAAACGGCAATCAAGGACGATGCCGAAGGAATGAAAGGTTACCTAAAAGAATTGGAACAAGGAAATGATGGAATTTGGAAATTCCACAAAAGCAGAAATTGGGTACCTAAACAGGGAAATTTAAGATCAAAGATTTTAGAGGAAGCTCATAAATCTAGGTATATTGTACATCCAGGAAACAATAAGATGTACCAAGATTTAAGAAAGAATTTCTGGTGGATAGGAATGAAAAAGGATATAGCCGAATACGTATCTAAATGTCTAACTTGTTCACAAGTTAAAGCCGAACATCAGAAACCTTCAGGACTACTACAACAGTTAGAAATGTCTGTATGGAAATGGGAACTCATAACAATGGACTTTGTTACTAAGTTACCCAAAACCAGAAAAGGTAACGATGCGATTTGGGTAATTGTGGATCGATTAACCAAATCTGCTCATTTTCTACCTATGAAAGAAACCTTTAGCATGGAAAGGTTAGCCAAGTTGTATGTGGATGAAGTAGTATCCTTACATGGAGTCCCACTCTCCATTGTATCAGATAGAGATAGTCGTTTCACTTCCCGTTTCTGGACAAGCTTCCAAGAAGCAATGGGAACCCGACTCAATATAAGTACTGCATATCATCCACAAACAGACGGACAAAGTGAAAGGACGATCCAAACTCTAGAAGACATGCTCCGAGCATGTGTAATTGACTTTGGTGGTAATTGGGATAACCATTTACCATTAATCGAATTCTCCTATAACAATAGTTATCACTCAAGCATCGAAGCCGCTCCATTCGAAGCATTGTATGGACGCAAGTGCAGAACTCCGGTTTGTTGGGCAGAAATAGGAGAAAGTCAATTATCAGGTCCAGAAATCGTACAAGAAACCACAGACAAGATAACTCAAATCAAAGAAAGATTAAAAACAGCCAGAGATCGTCAGAAAAGCTATGTAGACAATCGCCGCAAGCCATTAGAATTCCATATAGAAGACAAAGTACTTTTGAAAGTATCTCCTTGGAAAGGAGTAGTACGATTCGGTAAGAAAGGAAAACTGAGTCCAAGATATGTTGGACCATTCCCAGTGATCCAACGAATAGGACCAGTAGCCTATCGCTTACAACTACCAGAAGAATTAGCTGGAGTACATGATGTATTTCATGTATCCAATCTTAAGAAATGTCTATCAGACGAATCCCTGGTAGTACCTCTTCAAGACGTAGAGGTAAATGAAAAGCTGAAATTCATAGAAAAACCACTGCAAATAGAAGACAAGAAGGTCAAGTTTCTCAAACACAAGCGACTAGTGCTAGTCAAAGTCAAATGGGATTCAAAGAGGGGACCAGAATATACTTGGGAGCTAGAATCAGAAATGAAGCGGAAATACCCTCATCTATTTCAGTAAATCTCGAGGACGAGATTTTTCTTAAGGTGGGGAGGATGTAACAACTCTCATCAAAAGTTATATTTATTTAAATAAATTGTCCAATAGGAAACCCTAATTGAGAAACCCAAGTGATTCTGAACAAACCCTAAAATTTTCAGAACATTTGGAATCAGGATCAGGGCCCCTAAAACTAAGGGGGGGGGGGGGTAAACCCTAAGTGATAATTATCTACAGAAAACGCTGTCAAAAATGAAATTGCATGCAACGTCGACTCATCAGGGCTAGATAGGTAACGAAGCATGCCTAGTCTACTTTGACATCTCAGGCGAGTCGCGATAGGACCAGGGACATCTTCCGCGACACGCGGGAGGTGCAAATTTAGGGTATAAATACAGGGGCTTGGGACTTGATTCCTGGCTTCAGTTCGACGTTGAAATTCCTTACGTATACAAAGTTAGACACTGTTTACTACAAAAACACACACTGATCACGAAGTGCTGCCGCAAAACAGGGTAATCACTCGATCGCTATTACGATTCATTTTCCGACTGATCAATATATCCAATGGATGTTTAAGTGCCGCCCACATTAGGGTGATACTTTGTCGTTCGTCGTTAAATCGATGGATGTTTAAGTATCGCACTTTGTCGTTCGTTGTGAGAATTTGATCTCGTGAGTTATCGTAACTGCTGTATTGATCACTAACCCGGTTTTGTGTGCATTATTATTTAAATTAGGTTAACAAGGCTAATCCATATTCTGTTCGTGTTAAATCTGCAATGTGAGTCATTCTCTTTTTATCAACTGTTTTACAATACTCCAAATTATTTTCAGAATTATAAATTACAGTGATTAAGTTTATGTAATCACCAAATTACAGCCGGTATGTGGGGTATTGTGCACATTACTACTGTTTTAATCACATTAGGTGGGCGAACCTAAAATTAAGTGATATACGTCATTCATTGGGGCAGCCAATGGTGATATGACCACAGTCACAGATCCGGTCGAGTGACAAATACTGTGGGTAGTTGGTAGATATCAGAAACATATGTAAAAACTCTTAATACTGTAAATTATAATAAACGAGTCATTTTAGTAAACTGAATGATTCACTCAGTATTTCCCGCTGACAAAACTTTTTTTAAACATGTTTCAGGTGATCTATTGTAATTCAGGAAAAGTGCTGGGGAGCATTTCAAGCTTAAGATAGTGGCTCATTATAAAATAAAGAAATATGTTTTGTAAAAAAAATAAAGATTTCTCAGTAAAATCTTGTTATTGTAAATTATCGGGGTTTTATCCCGAATTGTGAAATAAAATAATCGGGAAAAGTTTTTAGCTTTAAAACGATCCTGATGATAAATTTCCGCTGCTAAAATCACATAAATAAATATCACGGGATTTCTGTCCCGCGGCTCCGGAAACGGGTCAAACCGGGTCGGGGGCCGTGACAGTGTATATATGATTTTTTAACGTTTTCAGGTTTGAGTTATGTTCTTGGCCCATATTGCCGACTCCGCTGCAACGCACGGGTTCCCCACTACATTGTCGACCCAATACTATGTTAAACCAAGGTTTGGGCCTAGGGCCTCCAAATTTTTGGGGCCTCTGTTTATTTAAAAGAAGTTCGATATGTGTTTCATATTCGGATATTTAAAAGAAGTTCGATATGTGTTTCATAGTCTGGATATTAGGTAGATTTTGAGTAATGTAATATACAATGCCTCTGTAGTTTAGCGCTAAAGCTTTAACTTTTTGTCTTTATAGACCCGTGATCGAATCCCACCAGACTTAAGTTTTTTGTTTTTTGTTGTTTTCAAGGCCCAATAAAGAAACCCAGTGTAGTTTAATTCTTATAAAAAATATTGAGCCCTAGTAGAATTTATAATCAGGCCACAATGTTAAGTTGCTTTTGTGTTTCCCAACTCTTTTAATTTAGGGTTCCAGACGAAACGATTTGTAAAGACGACCATTGAAATGACCAGCATTTTGTTATTTTTTTAAAGATACGAGTTAAATGCCATTTTAGTCCCTGTGCTTTGGGCCATTTTGCTAGTTTAGTCCAAAGGTTTCATTTTTAACCTGTGGGTCAAAAAAGGTTTCACAGTTGCCATTTAATTCCACTTGGTTAACTTCATCCATTTTTTCTGTTAATGAGAAGGCCAATTCGGTCATTTTGTATGTAATTCTGTTAACTAAAAGGGCAATTCAGCCATATAAAATGACCGAATTGGTCTTCTCGTTAACAGAAACAATGGATGAAGTTAACCCAGTGGACTAAAATTGCAACTGTGAAACCTTTTTGGACCCACAGGTTAAAAATGAAACCTTTGGACTAAACTGGAAAATGGCCCAAACCACAGGGACTAAAATGGCATTTAACTCTAAAGATACTTATGATATTTTTTTAGCAATTTTCACCACAGGCAATAGCTCAATCAAAATAGCAGGGGTTTGTTTCTTTAAGATCTCTCATTTATTTTTCTAACTTCTACATTCATGATCTCATTGGTTTTCTATCTCTTTTTTTACTACTGTTAAGATACTAGTGTACTAATAACTTATTCTAAATGTTTTATGTAAGATACTGAAGATATTGTTTTTTAACTTACTGCTCTGTTTCTTTATTTTTTTGTTTCGGTTATCTATTTAAAAATGTTAAAGAAATCCGAACAAAGTCGGCACTTTTCTGCCAAGTAAGTTGGTTTTTTTTTTCTACTTTATATGTGTGTAAGATTTCCTTGATATGTATTTTTTATATTTACAACAACTATAGGTTGACGACTGCTATAGAAAAATAGAAGAATGGAGGTGATTATGGGTATGTTTGGCATGAGGATTTTAGGAGATTCTAACTTTAAGCTTTTAAGAAAAAACTCCTACTCAATAAAAAGCTTTGTTTGGTTGAAGGAGCGTAGGCTTTTAGGTTAGGAGCTTGAAATTTTTGGTTGAACGCTCCTACTAGTAGCGTTTAGAAGGAGCTACGAGCTTTTAGGGAAAACTGACTATTTTAACCTCTAAAGATAATGAACTTTTTAGTGCACAAACTTTTTAATTTTTTAGTTATGTCTATTTTGGTCATTTTATACATTTTATTAAAAGCTTCAGCTACTCTGTCAAACACCAAATATATCTAAAAAGCTACAGCTACTAGCTACCAGCTACCAACTTCCAGCCACCAGCTAATTTTACCAAACAAACCCTATATGGGGTTTCCAGCAAGTTAGCTTCTCCCTTTTACTTTTTGGTTTTTACACAATTCAGGATCTTAACAAAATAATTATTTTTTTTCTATCGAAAGTGCCTCAATATTGTCATCCACTAAGGGTCTTTAAATAGCTTGAGTCGGCCCTGACCCACTATATGTATTATAAATAGATCGAAATCCAACACATTAAAAAAATACATCTTTTCTTTATATGTATTAAACTAGAGTTATGCGTCGACCGCGTTGCGGGGCGCTAAACTGAATATTTCTTACTTTAATAACATGTACGCATTTATTTCGGTTAATTATACATGCTACTTATAACACGATATCAAAAAAAGATACATCGAGTTAACCAAGTAAAGAAAAAACTATTATAGTTATGATAAAAGAAATAACTAAAACGATGGCAAGCGTGTAATTTAGAGTTGGGGGCAAAATAATAATTTGTCAGGACCAATTAGCGAGTGCTAGGCAACTGTTTGGCCCAAATAAAAACTAAATTAAGTCAACCAAGTCAAATAAAAGAATATAATAGTTTTGCCCAAAAAAAACGATGAGAAGATTGCAATTTTAGTTGGGGTAAAATCGTAATTTTAAACTGGAGGTAAAATAATATTTTGAACTGAGTTCAAAACCATGTTTTTAGGGTCTTCAAATAGCTTGAGTCGGCCCTGGCCCACTATATGTATTATAAATAGATAGAAATCCAACACATTATTAAAAAAATACATCTTTTCTTTATATGTATTAAACTAGTATTTTGCACGCGGCGCGTTGCGGCGGCGCACAACGTGTAGAAACGTATAGTAAGAGAAAATACGATTCGTAAAACGCAGTGCGTAAAAGATAATTATAAAAAAGTGTAAAATACAAAGGTAGACACAAAGTGTAAAACACAATGCCTAAGACATTTCGTAAAACACAATGCATTGACATTTGCAAAAGTTGGAGTTGTAGTCTAGGGGTTACAATTGCAATTTTTTTAAAGTTGGGCGGGTATAAAATTGGAGTAATAATGCAAGGGGTAAAAAAGCAAAGGCTAAAAAAGACAAAGTGTAAAAGTATAGGGGTGGTGGCAGAAATGTGTAAAAGATGAGGGGTGTTGGTGGAAATGTAAAAGAAGTGGGTTGGTGCGTAACTATGTAAGAGTTAAGGGGTGATGGTGGAAAACCAAAATAGATGGTTGGTGCTGGCAAAGTTTGAAAGATGAGGTTGTGGTTTTGAAAATTCAAAATAGAAGGTTTAGGGACTAAATTTGCCATTTTATGAAACTTTGAAGCTTACAAAGTCAAAGGGCTAAAGTTGCAATATCATAAAAATACAGGGGGCAAGGAGGCAGATTGTATAGAACTAGTTGATGCCCCGCCCGTGTTGCGGGTCGATAGCCGAATAATTCTCAATCAATTAAAAAAAAGACTACTATAATTTTGGTAGGAAAAAAAAAACAAAAACGATAATAAGACCGTAATTTTGGGCTCAGGGCAAAACTACAATTTTTCAGGACTAATGAGCAAGTGTTAGGCGGCTCCTTGACACGAAAAAAGATTAAATGGAGTCAACCAATTAAAACATAAAAAAACCTTTATAGTTTTGCTAAAAAAATTAAAACGATTGGAAAAACGTAATTTTTAACTGAGGGCGAAATCATAAATTTAATTCAGGGATAAAATCGTAAATTAAATGGACCAATTGGGGAGTGCCAAGAGTCTGCCGGCATGACTGCAATTTTACATTAGGGGCAATTATTGTAATTTCACCAGGAAAACAAACAAAAACGATGGAGAAAATGTAAATATAAGTTGAGGGCAAAATCATAACTTGGCTGTGCGGAAAAAAAACTAATGACAAAACTATAAATTTATACGGGGCAAAATCGTAATTTTGAACCGAGGGCAAAATTGAAATTTTTAGCTGGGAGCAAAAGCGTAAATTTAGTTTTAAGTGGGGGGTAAAAACATAAATTTGAACTGATGGCAAAATCGTAATTTTAATGGGAAAAAACACAAAAGTGTAAATTGAAACAGGGCAAAATCGTAATTTTGAACCGAGGGCAAAATCGAAATTTTTACCTGAGAGCAAAAGCGCATATTTATTTTTAAGTGAGGGTAAAAACATAATTTTATATTGATGGCAAAGTCGTAATTTTAAGACGGGATAAAATTGTAAATTTGTTGGATCAATAGGGAAGTGCCAGGCAGCTGCCTGGCACTATTGAAGTTGCCGCCTATTTAAACCAATAAGGTGCCACCACTATTGTCGCTCATGATGCCTGACACTATTAAAGTTGCCGACTATTTAAACCAATAAAGTGCCACCACTATTGCTGCTCATAAGAATTGTATATGTTGAATAGAAACAGTATTAAAGTATTTGGAAAAATGAAACTAATAGAGAAACAAAAGCCGGTAATTGAAGAGTAGTTTCTTATCATGTTGAAATGTTTAAATTATTCTTCCAAACCCAAACAATTGTAAATAAATAGCATTTTCTATTAGGTTTAACTGGGCCACAATTTAAACTTCAAGAAGCCCACCCAATATAGAAAACAAATAGGGAAGTTTCTATCTACATCGTCATCTTCCATCTCTAGATATTAGCATCGACCCAGCAGTGACACCTTGCATGAGAGAGATTATATTCATGTTACCTTTTTGCTTTTGTTTTTCTTTCAATTAGTACGATATTGAAGGGTCAAAGTATCAATTAATATCACTGTTAAAAATATAAAATTTATAGTCATTACTGAGAATTCAAGGACCTTTTGAGGTGTTATGCGACATTTAAAAATGGGCCCTTAAAAATATAAGTTTATTAATGCAATGTGATTGTAATTAACAATAAATAAAACAAAAATGCGGTAAAGTAATCTATTTTACATAGCTAAATGATTTGTGAGGGTAAAATTGCGGTAAAATAATCTATTTTACGCAGCTAAATGATTTGTGAGTATATCATAACATTTTTGAAAGAAAAATTATTGCATAATCTCTAACTCAGTGTTACTCTGTAATACATAGCCGTCTCTAAGGGTGAACGGGAGCAATGGCGGACTCAGAAATTATTTGCTGGGGGTGCGAATGAGGTGTTCAACCATATTTTCAAAGGGTGCGGCCGGATTTTTTTGCCTTAAATATACACTATTTTTTTTTTCAAAGGGTGCGGCCGTCCACCCTGGCCAAAGGGTAGGTCCGCCACTGGACGGGAGTAATCCTGACCAAGGCATATTTAAGAAAAGCCCATATGTGTGTGTATATACATATACTAGCGGAAATGCTCGCGCGTTGCGGCGAGTGTTCCGACTTATATCATTTATGATGTCTATTACGAACGAGAACCCATTCCGGGGTTCCTACATTTTATCTCATTCAACAAAAAATAGTCATTGAACCTATAAGGTCACACACATGCAGAGAAAGTCTAGCAGACTGCTTTAGTATTACAAGTATATGTATGTTCTAGGGGTGGGCATATAACCAAATTAAACCGACCTTAAGCGAACCAAACAATTAACCGATAATTCGGTTAAGTCATAACCGATTAACCGATAATTACGGTTCGGTTTTAGCTATGGTGTGTGGCATATCCGAACGAACCGAACCAATTTCAATACTATAAAGTAGTAACTTATATGTGCAAATAGGGTTGTATCTAATGCTTTGGGAGTTTATCAAAAATATTTTGATTTTTTTACTTTTAGTCCTAAGGTATTTGATAAATTATTTTTAATCCAAATTATTTGAATTTTTACTTTTAACTCAAAACTTTTCATCTTTTAGAGTTTAACCTTACAACATTTTTTAGTTTCAACTTTGGTCCCCTATAGTTTTCATCTTTTGCAAATTTTTCGTTTTACACTTCGTTCAAAATTTTATCCGTTAACACGGCGCAAAGTGTGTGTGGTTCAATATTTTTACGTTTCGTTCTAAATTTTTCGACTTAACACAACCAACGTGCGTGTGTGGTTCAACGTTTTTACGTCGTCTATTTCTGTTTGGCAAGTTTGTCATAACATACAGGTCCTAGATCGACTTAATTATTATTTTCTATGTTTTTCGTTTCAGGCTAATTGCTCCATATTACACGCCACAAATTCAGTGTTGGTGGTCGCTCGCGGTGATGTGACATTGATGCTATTTGGAACGGTTTACACCCCGTCGCAACGTGGGGGTTTCTTAATACTAGTTAAAAATAATATATAACAAATTCATCAATATAAATTATTAGAGATAAAACCCAACTGATACCAAAACCTTGATGTTAGATCCATGTCAGTAAAAAAAATAGAGTGACGTAAAGGATTTCTTATGGTCATAGCACCTGCAAAAAAACAACTTTCATCTCTAAAAGAATTCTCTTATTACAGCAGTCACACACCGTTCTTTAAAATCGAATGACACTGAGTATTATAAAATGTAAGTCCCATGACAATCTAAATCTTAATTTTTAAATGAAAAGCAAAGTTTAACTAATAACTAATATCCCACATTAAAGAAATAACCGTGGAAAGGAATGACGGATTTTACATAATTTATTTTTAATATCAATTATAGGTTAAACGCGTCATGTTTGAGTTAGACATAAATGAGCTTGATTATAACTCGATAACTCATTCAAGGAAGCTTACTTTAAAGTTAAACAGATTATTTTATATGTTTTTTTCTCCTTTTTATAGCTTTTGATTGCATATAACCAAAAACTTCAAAGTATAAATATGTTGTTAGACATGACTGAATGTTTACTTTTTAACAAATTATTATTTCCTATTGAGATTAAAAATAACATATAATTAACTAACACATTTAATAAATAATTTTATATATTTTTTTCTGTTTTGTTATTCTCGTTTTGAACGTGCACTTTGTGTGCTTTGGAGATAGGCGAGTCCATTGCGTCCTTTCGCTTTTGACTACTTAGCTATAAATTCAAGTGGGATAAAAATTAAAAAAAAATTGTATTATGTAAATTGTAAAAAGTAAAATTTTAAAATATATAAATTATGAGGCGGGTTATTGTACAATAGGGGTTAACGTATGCTGCGTACGAGATTATTTTTCAACGTGCGAATTTTTGCTTCAACATGCGATTTCTGATATAATACAACATGCGAAATTGTTTACCACAACATGCGATTTCTTCATATACACAAACATGCGATTTTGCAACTTTTTGTATACACTAACATGTAATTTATTCATATACCACAAACATACGATTTCTTCATCTACACTAACATGTGATTTCTTCATATACCACAACATCGATTTTCATTTTTTTGTAACATAACGTGCGATTTGTCATCATGTACACAGTGTACGTTAAGGCATTTTGCACGATACACGTTTTCTATAAATTATAAATGTATATAAAAAACAAACAAATAATTACTAATAATTGAGCCAAGCCCAAGCCAGACTCAAACTTTAGATGTAAAGCCTGAAAAATTTCGAGCTCGAGTTCTCCTAAGTTAAATAATGTATGCTCAGGCTAGGCTCAACAGGTTTACGCCTCAAGTGACAGCCATTACGGACAGTGGCGGAGCCAGAAATTTTTTCTTATGGTGTCATTTTTATGGATACCCGGAGTCGAACTTTTTTAGATCGGTTCGGATCTAGTCGGGTCAAATCACATAAGAAAAACAAATATCACACTAAAAGTAGAATGTCATTGAATTGAAACCACATAATAAAATTACAAAGTCATTTGAAATATATAATAAAATGCACTTAATAGTTGCCCAGTACACATTTTAAAAAATTTTGAAAACGATTCATAATGTTTTCAATGGCAACTTGAAAAAAAAAAAAAAAAAACTCTTTTTCATTATAACAAACAAGTGCACGCATCATTCAAATGATCATCAAACATCTTGTTAGGTTAAACAATTGAAACAAAACCAATTAGACATGGGGCTATAACGCTTACTGGATTAGAAAAAATAAAAATTAAGCATGGACCTTTAATGATTTAAGTATACTAATTAAATTCAAGTAATTAGGCTTAATTTTTGAAATATAAATTTGTTTATTATGTAATTGTTTTAGAAGAAAACAAAACAATGGTGTCGTTTGTAAAAACACAATGGTGTCGCTTGTAAAACAATGGTGTCGCTTGAATTTTTCCTATTATACGTTGTATTTGCTACACAAAATTCAATGGTGTCGGACGACACCGTTGTTCAAAGTGTGGCTCCGCCACTGATTACGGAACGAAAACATTATCTTTAACACTTTACATAATAAGTGAAACCTACAACGTGACTTCTATCAGTTGGGGTTGTTTAGTAAATTAGAAAAAATTAAAAAAAAAAAAAAAAAACAGTCCAACCAAGTGGCCAGTGACCCAAACAAATGGTTCATACTTCATAGTCTCTTTTAGAAATTAATAAATAGCATAAATGTATCATCTCCTGTTGTAATAGTATCTAATCTAATTCTAATAAAGGAGTACTATAAATGTTACATGACATTTTCTTATTCAAAAGTTCTATTAACGCCACATGACATTTTCTTATTCAATTCACTAATAATATATATTTATATTTCATATTTCATATTTGCATAAATACTATAATGCATAATAATAATAATAATAATAATTACGTTACATATGTCATAAGGTTTTTTTAACTATTTCATATTTAGTAATTTAAAAGTTTAATATTTCTTTAAGGACAATAGAGTTGTTGTAATAAAAAAAAAACAAAAGTAATAAATTTATATGAGTAAAATGCCCGGATGGTCCCTGTGGTTTGGTAAATAACACCTATAGTCCCCACCTTTTGAAAATTACACCGGTGCTCCTTGTGGTTTGACAAGTTGTTACTCGGATTGTCCCTGGAGTGGATGTCCGTTAGTTTATGCCGTTAAGTCCATGTGAAATTACTTATTTACCCCTCTCTTTATAAATAAATAACAAATATTATAAACTCAACTTTTAGATCTGAAACTCATCCTTATCATGTTTATTTCATATCTGAAACAATTGACTCACGTATGAATTCTTTTCAAATCTGATCTTGTTCGAAATCAATAGAAATTTCACAACTTTGCCGATTCAAATCGAAACTTGTCAAAACAAACTGAATATCAATGAAACGTGTCTAACATTCACAAACAATCATCGAAACAATTGGAAAGTCAATCAAATCAGTCCGAAAGAGATCAAAATGTTCAAAAATCGATCCGAAACAAACTGAAAATCTACCAAAACTGATCCGATCTCATCGAAAAAAATCAAATTCAGTACATAATCGATCGAAACTTGTCCTATTCGCAACACGATTACACGCATAGCCACTCACCATTGTGACAACTCGAAATTTCACCCTATGCATTGGCGTAGCCTGTGCGTATGTAATTAATCTGTAAGTTTAATTGTCTAATACATGATAAAGTCGTGAGTTTAATTGTCTAATATGTGACATAGTTGTGGGTTTAATTATTTAATATGTGATATCGTTGTGAGTTAAATGCTTGTTATATGAACGATATAAACTAGTATACGATATGTTTTCGATTGCACAGACACTCCGGGTCACGCATTTCGTACCTTTCTGACCTTTGGGTGTTTGGGCTCGGCCCAAGACCTCTCATGATAATGCACCGCCACATAACTCAAGCCCAAACCGCCATCACCTTTACCCATTATGTTCTTGTTTATGGCAGCCCAAGTGTATGGGCTTAAGCCCACTTCGGCTAGCCTGTTGTGACCACCCTAGACTTTCACCATTTATTATACGTAATTGGATCCTTGTTTATTATCTCTAGACTCAAAAACAAAACCCTATTTCACCAAAGAGTGCGTACGGCTGGAGAAAACCCCCTCCCTCATCGATGCAACATCCTATTCAGTCAACACCTTATCCAGTCGAGCTCTTGGTTAGTGGATTCATGTTACGTAATTCTTAGTTCATAATTGATGAAATTGTCATATGTGGTTCTGTTTAATAAAAGTGGATGTGTATGTGTTATAAAGACATAACGTGATGCCATAGTAGATGATGGATGTTAATCTGATTTATAATCTGATTTATATGATTAGTATGTATAGATTGCTATTCATGATTTATAAAGAGTTGAGATCATATTATAACAGTTGGTTAAGTAGATGATGGATGTTACATGATAATCGTGATTATGGTTTCGGTTGATACTAGTCATCGGATTTATCAGGGGACGGGTTAAGTGTTGAGCTATGTAATAATTGAAACATAACCCTTGGGCCGGGTAGGAACGGGCCGCACCCAAGAAACAGAAATATTACACGAAACAATTACGTTGGGTTATGATCCGTAAAGTCGGGTGTGTAGTAAAGATTAACGATTGTGATTGATAAACCAGCATGTCATTAAGTTGGGCTATATGTTACAAATGTGATATTTGATCGATGAACGTTAGTTGCGTACCGTTGACTTACCAAAGATGTTCGACATGATTCTGTTTAGGTTAGATGATTTGTATGATAGTAATCTAAGGAATGTTGTGAAGTTCGGATGTGATTATAACCAGTTAGATCCGATTCAATGTGATGTTAATCAGATTAATTAATCGAGTTGCATGATCATTTTTTGTTGGTTGGATTAACTGATAGATTAGGGTGTTTGACAATGATGAGGGTGAATAAGATAGATAACAGTTTTGTATAAAAGTTGGGTGATGTTGTTCGAACAGTTAGTGATAATGGAATATTATATGGAATGCTATGTGATCAATATTATAATGATATCGATAATGGTAATATGCTATGTTTATACATGCAGACTAATGGGTTGTTAGGTTCACATAGAATGATGGTAAATAGAAGTACATGTGACTTCTGATGATGATTTGATTCATTAACTAGAACCCAAAGTCACATCCACTAAAGTCAGCCGCCACTTTATGTATATATGTCGGCCCAAAAAGGGCAGCCCATGTGTGTCTTGTGTTTATCATTATTAGAATAATGAATCAAAATCATGCAATGCAAGGCTATTATTATGAATCAGTATGTGTGAGCTAAATGCCTAAGATGTATTATGAGATCATGTGCATACTCTATAAGATGTTAATTTCGTGATGTAAGTACTCGTGAACTAATTGTTAATGGTAATCGTATTAGGACTTGGTTGTCCAACTGGGAACGGGTAAAGTATCAAAACATACCGAGCAAATCTAAGGTGAGTTCACTACATTCGAGCATGCGTCCTAGTGGTTGGGGACAGTCAGGGGGTATCCCGTGGAGGGATAAGTCTTTCGGGTAAAAACGGGTATATTGGTTAATATTCTCACCTATCATTCTTGTAAGTCCCTTATAATGTTACCTGGAGGGTAACGGGTATTAGTTGGTAGCGCTACTTAGGTTTGGCACCCTCACACTGCTCCTAGATAGGACGGATGTGAACTAATGACCCAGTCAGGCCCATTATTGGATAGGAGTACGTGGGAAAGGGCAGTCATGTACATCAGGAGCCGTCTTGTTCGGAATTGAGATATTAACAATATTACTTGCATTTGTCAGTGAACTGTTTTACATACAACCGGTAACAAACGTTTCCTAAAACTGTGAACTCGCCAGCTTTGTCTGATACACTTGTTACATGCTCGCAGGTCGTTAGGTACTTGGGAACAGGAACTTGCTGGCTGGAGGGCGTGAGTGGTCATGGTTGCATTGATGGGTTTATTTATCAAACATTTATTTACTGTGGTTGTTGGAAAGTATTTACATTATGTTACGTTAACGCTTCCGCTGAACTTGATGGTTTTTTAATTGCTTATGTTTGGATTTTATTACTATTAAATGATGAAACTTTATTTTAAATTTATGGATTCAATGTAATTGGTGGCTCATTACTAGTGGTCACACACCTAACAGGGACACTCCCTAGGTGGTAATTTGAGGGTGTGACAGTTTGGTATCAGAGCCACTGGTTATAATGAACTTGGTTTTAAAACGTTTTTATAAAACCAGACTATAACCGAACAAGTTCTGAATACGACCATGACACTCAGCTCCAGACTGCAAGGTTCGTTTCTCGCTTACTCATTGTACTACATAACTAGTGAACACTTACGTATGATATTGCATGTGACTGCACACTTAGCACAACAGTATGAATTGATGTACTACATGCATATGTTATGTGATTGATGGTATGGTGTTTCCTTAGACCTTCATGACTCCCGTTTTGTGATGTTCTTTGTTTGCTACTCGAGTTTGAGGAACCATTCGACATGAGTTAGGAGGATCTGAGATGAGCATGCAAATCACAATATTATTGTGGGTGCACACATAATAATAATGCGGGGTGCATGTGAGTCCCAGTGAGGCTTGACAAGTGAAGAAGGGGTTCTGCTCTGTTAACAAGTCTATAGGAGTCATAGCAGTGATTGTCTCCTACTCGGACGTGATCTTTTCACTCCTCTCTGAATTCTTTCGAATCTCGATGCTATCGAGCATTACCTGAACACCCATATGAACGCCTAGCGAACTGTGTAGAATGTTAGGTGCTTATACGAACGTCCTTGAGTTGTATGTCACAACGTCGAATGATTGGTCTATACCTCCCTCACTTCTTTCCGTTTGCTGGAACTTAATGTATTGACGTCTTAGACCCTGAAGTGTGATCATCTGCAACGCTCTGGAAACATACCGTGTATTACTCTGACAACTTGCAAGAACGATGGACAAGAGGATGGGCGTAATGCTTTACCAACCTCAGTATTAGAACGACCCTGATTACCAGCAACGAACATCAGCAATTTGACTCCAATCGAATCTTTAACCCTAGTCAGGAACTCATGGGAGTCAAATCTTACGAATCAATCGGGACATAAGAAATGGCAACTGACTACAGTGTGGAATGTGTAACTTCCCTTGCAGTGTGTAGTGTCTTAGGACGCGACACGGAATGGGACAAGATGGAACCTGTTGTTGAAAGACCGTAGGGCCCCGTTTCAAGCAATGATATTAGAGGCAACAGTCGCGACAACATCAAGGTACTCGTGATCATAGCTTACAGTATGGAAAGAAGGTGATCTCGACAAGGATTGAATGTGTTAAGGTGACGACATCCAAGGGAACGACGGCAGTACTGGAAATTCTCATGGCGAAAACAACACTGGAAATGAAGCTCATGGAAGGACATTTAGTATTAGCATAGGCTATACCAGGCGTAATAGCAACACGATAGCTTGGATGGGTAGCTATTCGCTTCATCTCTATTCTGTTTAACCCTGATGCTACTTGAAACCGAACCTGTTGTGGAGTCGACTGATGCAAGCCAATTGAAGCCTTATATGTCCGCTGGGATGCAAACTCGACCTTGGGGGACAGGTGTTCGACATCGACCTTCCTCTTCTACTACCCCTGCTGGTTGCAATGCAGTAGTTAGTGTGGATTGGTTATTCAGAAATCACGCAGACATACCTTATGAGGAGAAAATTTTGTGTGGAGAATCGTTATTTGTTCTCAATCTACAGAGTGGTGCAAAGGTTAGCGCCATATCAGCTACGAAGACCCAAAAGTGTCTACGGAGGGATCACCCCGCTACGTTAGCAACCGTTACTAATGTTGAGGCTAAGGAAAAGAGGATCAAGGATCCACCAATTGTTCGTGATTCCTCTCAGTGTGCTACCCGAGGAGCGTACAGATTTACTTCCACCACTGTTAGGCAGAATCTCAGCTTGATCTCACGACAGGGGCAACCCTGATTACTCATGCTACATATCGTCTTGCACCAGGGGGTTGCAAGGACTATCTACAAGAACTGTTAGACATGAGTTTTATTGGACATAGTTTTGTTCGATTTGGGGAGCCCCATCCATATTCGGGGAGATGAAGCCTTTTTGTATGTGTACTGATTATCCAGAACTCAGCAAGGTGACAATCAAGAACTGTTTGCTTCGACCGTGTATTGTCGGAAGACCAAGAGGAGAATGTTCCTGAAACGACATATCGAACGCAATACGACCATTGCGACTTTGTACACCATGACCATTGAGTTAATCAACACACCAGCAGCTTTATGGACCACATGAATCGACCGTATTTATGGATGACGTTCTGGATCATTTCCAAGAGGAAGGAACATCATGGGCGGCATCTGTATCCTATTTTAGGGCTCCTGAGGGAGGAGCCACTCTGCGCGAAGTCTTGTTAAAGGTAACTTCTGGTTTCGAGAGATACCTTTTTGGTCATATGATCAACGAAGTAGTGTAAAGTAGGAATACACGCGGATCTCGCTAAAGACCCATTTCGTTAGATATTGTTCGGCACCAAAGATCCCTTTGTGGATGTAGCAATTTCTTGGTCACACTAGACTCTATCGCAGATTCACCACAGGATTCTCGAAGATCGCGCAGCTTAAATCTTTTTAGCACAGTATGGTGTTGTGTTCGTTAAAGACAAACAGGAGGACGTCTTTTCAGCTTTCGAATCCCAACACTGCAATGTTTACACACTGACGCAACATGAGAAAGTGATGACTTACGTAATGGACTTACAGGAAGAACTACACGATTCACGACCTGCGGTGGAAGCCGTAGTCTTTGGATTTAAATTGGAGGCATTACTTGGACGGTACCGAATGCACCACTTAGACTGATCACAAGGGCCTCCCATGTACCCTTGTTTCAAAAGAGATAAACACGTGATGGCAATGTTGGGTGGAACTTTGGAATGAATATGACCGTGAAACCTGGACGTGCACGAGCTTTGCAGCTCGCTATCGACTTTAACATACCTGATCAGACTCGCCTTGTTCAAATTGAAGAACTGAAGGAAGAGAGTTCTCAAGATTGACCCATGCGGGGCATGGGGAAGCAACCTTTGGCAGGTCGGACGATATTTACTACTTCATGGAACGAATATGGACCTCACTATACAGCAGCCTTAGGGAACTTGTGTAGGCGAAGCACACGGGCCTCGATATCCTATTCATCTGAGTTTTGATAGGATGTATTAAAACCTGAAGACCATGTACGGGTAACTAGGCTTGAAGGCCCACATAGCCACGCATAGGAACGAAGTTTGACACATGGGAAAGTCAAGGTGGGATATTGGCAACCAGAAACACATGTATGGAAATGAGAACAGGCTGCCATGGATTTTGTCACTAGTCTACTTACAACTTGAAATGGAAACATTATCACCTGGGTGATCATTGATGGACTCAATTTACCAGCACACTTTCTTGTAATCAAGGAAACTGACGAGTCTTCACAGTTGTGAATGTTCCTCTGAGAGAGGCGGCTTTTAGGTACGAGGTGCCAACTCATGTTACCTCTGAATTGAATCTATGCATGATTTATGTCAGGTAATACACAACACCCTTGGCTCACGTCAGGACAAGAGCATTGCTTATCGTCGTTGGGCAAACGATCAGAGAAAACGAGCTCTCCTGGCACTCGAAGACATGCTGCGAGCATGTGTGCGACAGGCTTTGGTGCAAATTGGAAGGACTTTTACCTATGGATGAGTACTACTGCGGCTGTTATCATCTTGGTAGCCAGACAGCTTTGTTGAGACGTTACATAGACAATAATGTCAACCTTCTTGTTAGACTGAGATGGTGGACAACTTAATTACTGGTCCAGGACTGGTACTCGAAACTCTTGGGAAGGTTGTTTGGATCAGGAATCGTATGGCGGCAGCGCGTGAACGTCAGGAAAGCTGATAAACTTGGGAAACGCTGGAAGATCGCTGTAGGCGATCGTATCGTATTGAAAGTCTCACCCGGGGAGGGTGGGGAATGCTTGGGAAGCATGGTGAGCGTAACTGACGTCACGATGGACCATTCAACAGTCTGGGAAGAATTGGTAGCGTAACCTACAAACTCGAGTTACCTGACGAATCGAGTAACGTACGCGATGCCATTTATGCTTCGGACTTAAGGCAGTGGTTGTCTGATGAAACACGTGCGATATCTTTACCGGAGGAATCTATCGAACACATGGACCAGGAAGTCAAGGTTCATTAACTTAGTCGAATTCCAATCGTGGGTGTTTGTTGGAACCCAAGACGTGGACCGGAGATCACGTGGGAGCGCGAGGATCAGATGAAGCTCAAATATCCTCAACTCTTTTCTGTTGACCAATCAAATTCGGATACTAATGGTGAATTTCGGGACGAAATTCCTCTTCAAGTTGGGGAGGATGTGACACCTGGGAAAAAAAAACCTGCAACAATCTTGATTTATCACTTCGCTTCTCGGTGCTTACTTATCAAATTTCGGGACGAAATTTCTTTCAAGTTGGGGATGATGTGACAACTCGAAATTTCACCCTATGCATTGGCGTAGCCTGTGCGTATGTAATTAATCTGTAAGTTTAATTGTCTAATACATGATAAAGTCGTGAGTTTAATTGTCTAATATGTGACATAGTTGTGGGTTTAATTATTTAATATGTGATATCGTTGTGAGTTAAATGCTTGTTATATGAACGATATAAACTAGTATACGATATGTTTTTGATTGCACAGACACTCCGGGTCACGCATTTCGTACCTTTCTGACCTTTGGGTGTTTGGGCTCGGCCCAAGACCTCTCATGATAATGCACCGCCACATAACTCAAGCCCAAACCGCCATCACCTTTACCCATTATGTTCTTGTTTATGGCAGCCCAAGTGTATGGGCTTAAGCCCACTTCGGCTAGCCTGTTGTGACCACCCTAGACTTTCACCATTTATTATACGTAATTGGATCCTTGTTTATTATCTCTAGACTCAAAAACAAAACCCTATTTCACCAAAGAGTGCGTACGGCTGGAGAAAACCCCCTCCCTCATCGATGCAACATCCTATTCAGTCAACACCTTATCCAGTCGAGCTCTTGGTTAGTGGATTCATGTTACGTAATTCTTAGTTCATAATTGATGAAATTGTCATATGTGGTTCTGTTTAATAAAAGTGGATGTGTATGTGTTATAAAGACATAACGTGATGCCATAGTAGATGATGGATGTTAATCTGATTTATAATCTGATTTATATGATTAGTATGTATAGATTGCTATTCATGATTTATAAAGAGTTGAGATCATATTATAACAGTTGGTTAAGTAGATGATGGATGTTACATGATAATCGTGATTATGGTTTCGGTTGATACTAGTCATCGGATTTATCAGGGGACGGGTTAAGTGTTGAGCTATGTAATAATTGAAACATAACCCTTGGGCCGGGTAGGAACGGGCCGCACCCAAGAAACAGAAATATTACACGAAACAATTACGTTGGGTTATGATCCGTAAAGTCGGGTGTGTAGTAAAGATTAACGATTGTGATTGATAAACCAGCATGTCATTAAGTTGGGCTATATGTTACAAATGTGATATTTGATCGATGAACGTTAGTTGCGTACCGTTGACTTACCAAAGATGTTTGACATGATTCTGTTTAGGTTAGATGATTTGTATGATAGTAATTTAAGGAATGTTGTGAAGTTCGGATGTGATTATAACCAGTTAGATCCGATTCAATGTGATGTTAATCAGATTAATTAATCGAGTTGCATGATCAATTTTTGTTGGTTGGATTAACTGATAGATTAGGGTGTTTGACAATGATGAGGGTGAATAAGATAGATAACAGTTTTGTATAAAAGTTGGGTGATGTTGTTCGAACAGTTAGTGATAATGGAATATTATATGGAATGCTATGTGATCAATATTATAATGATATCGATAATGGTAATATGCTATGTTTATACATGCAGACTAATGGGTTGTTGGGTTCACATAGAATGATGGTAAATAGAAGTACATGTGACTTCTGATGATGATTTGATTCATTAACTAGAACCCAAAGTCACATCCACTAAAGTCAGCCGCCACTTTATGTATATATGTCGGCCCAAAAAGGGCAGCCCATGTGTGTCTTGTGTTTATCATTATTAGAATAATGAATCAAAATCATGCAATGCAAGGCTATTATTATGAATCAGTATGTGTGAGCTAAATGCCTAAGATGTATTGTGAGATCATGTGCATACTCGTGAACTAATTGTTAATGGTAATCGTATTAGGACTTGGTTGTCCAACTGGGAACGGGTAAAGTATCAAAACATACCGAGCAAATCTAAGGTGAGTTCACTACATTCGAGCATGCGTCCCAGTGGTTGGGGACAGTCAGGGGGTATCCCGTGGAGGGATAAGTCTTTCGGGTAAAAACGGGTATATTGGTTAATATTCTCACCTATCATTCTTGTAAGTCCCTTATAATGTTACCTGGAGGGTAACGGGTATTAGTTGGTAGCGCTGCTTAGGTTTGGCACCCTCACACTGCTCCTAGATAGGACGGATGTGAACTAATGACCTAGTCAGGCCCAGTATTGGATAGGAGTACGTGGGAAAGGGCAGTCATGTACATCAGGAGCCGTCTTGTTCGGAATTGAGATATTAACAATATTACTTGCATTTGTCAGTGAACTGTTTTACATACAACCGGTAACAAACGTTTCCTAAAACTGTGAACTCGCCAGCTTTGTCTGATACACTTGTTACATGCTCGCAGGTCGTTAGGTACTTGGGAACAGGAACTTGCTGGCTGGAGGGCGTGAGTGGTCATGGTTGCATTGATGGGTTTATTGTCAAACATTTATTTACTGTGGTTGTTGGAAAGTATTTACATTATGTTACGTTAACGCTTCCGCTGAACTTGATGGTTTTTTAATTGCTTATGTTTGGATTTTATTACTATTAAATGATGAAACTTTATTTTAAATTTATGGATTCAATGTAATTGGTGGCTCATTACTAGTGGTCACACACCTAACAGGGACACTCCCTAGGTGGTAATTTGAGGGTGTGACAACCATAGCCACTCACCTCCACCTCCAGCCATCCCCACCTCATCCACCCCCACCTCAGCCACCTAAACCTAACTCCTTCAACCCTTAAATTGTTAATCGACTGAATTTACCTTTTATGTTAACATTAGCACCAATCATCACCTTCCTGTTCACCAATACTTGAAAACCGATGAATAAATCAGATCCATCCATCGCTGCTGCAGATAGATCCAACCACTAGCACAGTTACCATCGTCTCCAACCATCTTCTAGGACCTTTTATGCGTCTCTCTCTCTCTCTCTCGAATTGATCTGTCTCTCTCTCTCCTGTTTGATTTGTCTCATCTCATCGTTTCTCTCTCTAAATGTGGTTGACGGTGAGTTCTGGGATGGAGGAGGGAATTAAGGTGGTAGAGATGTTGATGGTGGTGGAGTGACAGGTGGTGGCGGCTGGTTGTAAGTGGTGGCGGTAGATGGTGGTGAGTGAGTGTTTTTGTGTGTGTGTGTGTGAGATAGAGAGAGATACAAGGGTTTAAGGCCATGGGGCATGGGGCTCGGGTTGAGGCGTGGGTTGGGGGAAAACGCCTAAGCCACCACCCCGGGTGGGCTTGGGTTGGGGCGTGGCCCTTGGGGCTTGGCCTTCAAGCTGGGCGTGGGGCGGTATGGACATGCTAGCTGGCTGCCTCTCATTCGCTCACCCGCCACGTCATAGCGGACTTTTCAAATTTTGAATTTTAAATTCAAACGGTTTGGGGGAAAACTAAATGTTACACCCCAACCGATGGCGGAATCATCGGGGCATGGCACTGAGCGAAACAGATTGTTCAGAAGTTTCCATAACAACTATCTATATAATCCAGTTAAAGATACGTCCCATACCGTATCCCGAATAAACAAATACATTATTACAGATAACATCCAAACAAGTAGTTCTGTTCCAACAACTCAGATTTAAGTTAATACAAAACATAAATATTGTTCAAATGCTCCTAAAGACCCATCCTGACAAGATCTACAGACAACTATGCCCTAGTTGCTTGTTCCTGACAGACAACTATTTGTTGGGGGCCTCTAAAGCTTTATTCTAGCTTCACTTCCCTAGCAAGCAAATATCTTAAACACCTGTTAGATACGTTAAAATAATGTCAATACATAAAATGTAAAGGTGAGCATACAAGTTTAATAATAGCATATAGAGTTCGAATAGTTTACGCATAACCAGCACGTACACAGAGGGAAATGATGCATGTTAATCATCGACATGGACCTATCGATACCAACGACTGCGGGTTGACTGTCCGAGACAGTTCGCAATACATGATTACCACCGTAATCCATGCAAGTAATTGTCCTTAACAACCCCCCTGTGAAAGGGTGCTGAGTCCAAACTATAGTACTACGTTGCTAAGGCAGGTAGACAGCATTCCACGTGTAAACATAACAACAAGCATACATTTAGTCACGTAATACATGCAATCGGTTAGCGTTCAAATAGTTTGAATAGTGTGTTCGATTGTGATTATGACAACTCGTACTTTAGACTTATCTTGTGTAACGTTACGTGCCTATGTGATACTGCGATCTAATGAATGTTATGTTATTATGTGCATTATGTGTGTATGTATGCTATGTGAATGTTACACGAGCCCAAACCACACACTATAACCCGATCGCACAAGGCTAACCGGTCACACAAGCCCATTCGGGCCACACCTTGTAATCGGATACCATACATCATGGGGCAGCCGAGTTGGGCTCGGCCCACTCCTCTTGACCGTGTAAATTTCCCTAGTTGGGGATTGGTATTCTCAATTGTCACAAAACACTTAACACACACAAGTTTGCAAACCCTAGTTCTCTCATTCGCTCTCTTGAAGCCGGCGACAATCCCCTGTTCATCCGAGACCTTTCCCGTTCATCCTTTAATCCGGTTAGTGTCTTAGTACCGGTTTGTATTATATGTGGTGTTGCGATGTATGTATGATCTATGAGGTGACTTATGAATGTTATGAGATTGATTATGCATGAATGAAATCGGCTATGAGTTGTATGCGTGCGTGTGATGACATGTTGAGATGATACATGATTGATTATGTTGTTTATGTTATAACCGGCTCATAACTGTACATTAGATTATTGTTCACATAAATCAGAATTGTATGATAAGAATCTAGAACTGAACGCACGGTTGGTATGATGATTCGATTAGGGTTATATGGTTTAGGTTGCATGATAGTTTATGTATTTGTTAAGCACATGATCCGATCATAAGTTCTGTGTAATAGTGATTAATTGTTCTTGATGATGATGATAAGAATGTGCATGATTGTGAATAATTGCCATGTGATCTGTTTCCGAAACTGCCAAAGATGTTTGCTAGAATCACGGAGTAATTGTTGCATGAATTATGGAAACCAGTTACACACCTAGTTGCGACATAGATTGCGAGTCGAGACCTCATAATATCGACTCGAGACCACAAGCAGCATAACCCGAAACCATGGTTGCGAGTCCCGTTGCGACTCGAAACCTCACATAGCAGCACGAGCCGAGACCACGGTTGCGAGTCCCGTTGCGACTCGAAACCGGACCATGACAAGCCGAGACCAGGGTTGCGAGTCCCGTTGCGACTCGGGACCTTCTTGTTGCGACTCGAGACCAGTTACACATGCACACGGATTTGGGCCTTGTACTGTCACGGGCCCAATTGTCTGGGCCGGGTAGCTGGACTTGTTTACGTATCTGCTAACTGGACTGTTTATATGCTGGGCCGGGGTACTTTTGGGCTAATAATTATTTACACAAGTTGAGTGGATTTGCTTTGATTATAAACTGTTGCCATGAGCTATATGTGTTGTAACGTGTTAACCTATGTGATACATACGTGCATTACTTGAAGTCAAAACCTGACTTGAATGGTAACCCTGATAGGACGTGGTTGACCACTTTAGTTCAAGAACCTTTTTATTGTGTATCTGCCGAGCAACCCAAGGTGAGTTCACACTCTTACCAAGGCATGGGATTCCCGGGGTGTTGGGAATGGGATTGATAAGGATAAGGTTGAATAGACTCATACGGACATTGTTACTAGACTACCATACCATCGTCCTCGGTTGTGCAGGACACATACGTAAAACCTACGTATAACTAAGTTACTCGCTATCCTCGGTTGTGAAGGATACTCACGTAAAACCTGCGTGAACGGATACTCACTACTGCCTCGGTTGTGTAAGGCACTTACGTGAAACCTACGTAAACCCCCACGTACCCTATCCTCGGTTGTGAAGGATACTTACGTAAATCCTACGTAAACTTGTACGTATTACTGTTCTCGGTTGTGAAGAACACTTATGGTTACGCACAGTCTAGTGGATTAATAACATGGGAAGCCCCCACCAATAGGAACCTATACTGGCCCAGTAGAGCCACTTGATACTCATGAACTTACTGTTACGCATTTACTTTCTGTGAACTCGCTCAACTAGTTGTTGACTCTCTGCTGCATGCCTTGCAGGACCTTAGGTACTAATGGAGCTTGCACAAGGAGGAGCAGGTCGTTGTGGGCAGATGGATCGTGATTACTTATTAGACACTTATGACGTTTCTAAACATTAACACTTATGTTGGGTTTTACATAAATGCTTCCGCTATACTTAACTATGTT
Source organism: Helianthus annuus (assembly GCF_002127325.2). Lineage (NCBI taxonomy): Eukaryota > Viridiplantae > Streptophyta > Magnoliopsida > Asterales > Asteraceae > Helianthus > Helianthus annuus. The sequence goes on along the minus strand of NC_035445.2, from coordinate 44,616,604 downwards.
GATTTTGATAAACACCTTTCGTATTGATGGATAACTATTACTACTTATTTACATGTTCAATATGATTGGTGGTTTGATCCTGGTCATGTCACGCCTCCAAGCGGTGGTACTCCACGTGTGGATTTTGGGGGTGTGACAGATTGGTATCAGAGCCATTGGTTATAGAGAACTTGGTTTTAATATGGGAAAACGTTTTTATTAAAACCAGACTATAACCAGAACAGTGCTCTCAACGATCCACAACGACGCTTCGCTCCACGTGCAAGACTCGACATCTTAGGTAATAAGGTTTATGTTTATTGCCTGTTTGCTAGAATTGCTTAGAACTTTGCTCGCATTACGCTTAGATACACATGACTGTATTACATGAGAACACCTACGTGCTTACACTTTTCTGTCATCACCCTACTCGCGAACCACTCTCACTTACATTACTTTTTACAATGAAGATCATGTCTGGACGAATCAACATGACTCAAGCCCAGCTAGAGGCTCTCGTTCAAGCTCAAGTTGCTGCGGCACTTGCAGCTGCTCAAGCAGGTCAACACGCGCAGCAACCTGTCTGCACTTTCAAGAACTTCATGGACTGCCGTCCAAGTACCTTTAGTGGCACTGAAGGAGCAGTTGGACTCCTCCACTGGTTTGAGAAGCTCGAGTCTGTGTTTGAGATGTGTGAATGCCCTGAGGCTCGCAGGGTGAAATACGCCACTGGCACGCTAGAAGGAATAGCACTAACTTGGTGGAACGCCCAAGTTCAGATTTTAGGGTTGGCAGCTGCTAATGCCACACCCTGGAATGATTTCAAGGAACTGATCAAGAGGGAGTATTGTACTCGGGAAGACATCCATAAGCTGGAGGATGAGTTTTACCATCTGAAGATGACTGGATCGGAAATTGAAGCTTACACCAAAAGGTCAAACGAACTGGCCGTGCTGTGTCCAACTATGGTGGACCCTCCGATTAAGCGCATTGAGTTGTATCTCAAAGGATTGGCGCCAGAGATCCAGAGCCATGTTACTTCGGCTAATCTTGATAACATCCAGGATATTCAACGCCTCGCTCACCGCATCACAGACCAGGCAGTGGATCATAACAAACTGCCTAAACGTATCAGCGCTACTGCTACCGTTACTACTTCAGCTACTCCTACTACTCCCAGTGACGGTAAGAGAAAATGGGAGGGGGATTCCAGCAAGGGATTAGCTTCAGTTCAGTCTCAGGCCCAGCAGCGGAAGACTGACAGTTATCAGAGTCCCAGCCAGCATTCCTCAGGTAGTCACAGGCAGGGCGGATATCGAGGGAACCTCCCAAAGTGCAACAACTACGGCAGACACCACGGTGGCCAGTGTAACAAGGGTCGCTGTCAAAGATGCCTCAAGATGGGTCATGAGGCTAAGGATTGTAGAAGTCCTCGTCCTGCGAACCAGAACCAGCAGCAGCCACAGGCACAGCAGAATCAGCAACAGGGCAACAAAGTATGTTTTCAGTGTGGGGCAGAAGGCCACTTCAAGAGGCACTGTCCTCAGCTAAACAGGGACCAGAACAACAACCATAACAATCAGGGCAATGGCAACAACAACAACAGGGGAAACAACAACGGCAACGAGGCAAGGGGTCGTGCATTCGTACTAGGTCGAGGCGACGCAGTGAACGATCCCAACGTAGTTATGGGTAAGTTTCTCCTCGACAATATTTACGTTACTGTTTTGTTTGATTCGGGTGCGGATACAAGCTATATGTCTGTGAAAATGTGTCAACTGCTAAAACGTGCACCAACACTTTTACCCACCAAACATGTAGTAGAGTTAGCTAACGGTAAAAGTCTAGAAGCCACGCACGTAGTTCAGGGTTGTAATCTTATCCTAGCGGGTCAAGCCTTCTCTATCGATCTCATTCCCATAGTATTGGGTAGCTTCGACGTCGTGATTGGGATGGATTGGCTATCCCAACACCAGGCAGAAATCTTATGCAGTGAGAAGATAATTCGCATTCCTCGTTCTGGTCAAGAACCTCTCGAAGTTCAAGGCGACAAGAGTGGTGCTGTGGTTGGCATCATCTCTTTCTTGAAGGCTCAGAAGTGTCTGCGGAAGGGTCACACCGCAATCTTGGCACTCGTTTCGGATGCATCAGTAAAGGAAAAGAAATTGGAGGATATTCCAATCGTACGCGACTACCCTCAGGTGTTCCCTGAAGACTTACCTGGCTTACCGCCTCACCGTCAGGTCGAATTTCAAATCGAGCTCGCTCCAGGAGCAGCACCCATAGCTCGCGCACCATATCGTCTTGCTCCATCAGAATTGGAGGAGTTGTCAAAGCAGTTACAAGAGCTCTTGGAAAAGGGCTTCATTCGTCCAAGCTCTTCGCCTTGGGGAGTGATGCGTGTTAGTGTGTATATATTTTTGATGTATTTTTAAGCCCTTTTTACACTTTTAGCCAAGTTTTAAATTTATAAAACACGATATTTACTAACACTAAACACACATATGGGCAAGTGCACCCATCGTGGACGTAGTATAGTGTTGGTAAGATACCGAGGTCGTCCAAGGACACAAGAGCTTTTAATACCGGTTTATCCTCAACGTCTAATCAAATCAAAAAGTTAGAAAAATGTTTTAAACTAAGAAAAATAAAAACTAACTAAATGCTGAAAAATAAAATAAAATAAAAAACAGATAGACAAGATGAATCACTTGGATCCGACAAGTGTATTAGTATAACCTTTGATTATTTTCGCACTTTTGCACTTGTTTAAGAGATTATCTTAGTTATTGTAGTAGGCCCCTTTTTCGGAGGTGACGTTACCCTCAACCCAGTAGTTTGAGTCAGCAAGGATACAATCCTAAAGGGTTGGATTATTGAAAGATAATGAATTAAGTTATTAATGCAAATTATGGTAGGCCCCGCTTTTGGCGGTGACGTTACCCTCGGCTAAGTAGTCTGAGTCAGCAGGGATACAGTCCTAAATAGCCGGGTTATAGTATTAATAGTAGTTAGCTTATGAGGGGGTCAAAGAGTTTGGATCCCCGCCATCCAATACCTATGGGCATTGAAGGAGATCCTACTAAATTTGACCCAGGTCCCAAGCAGGACCTCTAAACGCTGAACAAGGGCAAGACCTTTACCAAACCGTTCCCTTAACCCCCGACCAGGTAGCCAACATACCTCCATATAGACCGTGGAGATATGAATGGTGAAAATCTTTTATTTTATATAGACAGTAAAATAACGCCAAGACACCACGGACAAACGATAAGGAAAGATCACCTTCAACATAAGTAACTAGTTATTAAAGTCATTAATACAAAACCAAATAAAAAGTGCAAAAGATTAAAAATAAAAAGTATTATACTAAACACTTGTCTTCACCAAGTGATGTAAGAGACTTAGGCAAACATGGCCTTGATTGTCAAGAACTCTTACGATCAATCTTGGATCCCGAGACGACTCACACACTCTATGATGGACAATGGATGATGGTGGTGGATGATGGTGTTATGGTGGTGGTGGGTGGTGGATGAAGTGTGAGAGAGGTGGTGTGCCAAGGGATGAGAGAGAATGAAACCAAGCTCCTCTATTTATAGGCTGAACAGAACGCTGGACACGGCCCCGTGTTCGCTGAACACGGCCCCGTGCCCGTCTGACATTCTCTCTCTTCATTAATTGTAATTGCGAATTACAATTAATGCGCCTGCTGTACTTTCAACACGCCCCCGTGTCCGCTGGGCACGGCCCCGTGGTGAGCAATGGAAGCTTCTACTGGTTTGTCTTTTCTGCTGCTTCCTGGGCACGCCCCCGTGTTCACTGGACACGGGGCGTGTTCAGGCTCTGTTTCTCTTCTCTTTGTCTTGGGAGGTGCCGTTGAGGGTCCGGGCAGTTCACTTTTGTTCCTTTTCTTGTATTTATGGTAGATTTAGTAGTCTTTTTGCTTCTTTTGTGATTTTGAGCTCATTTCATCCTGAAAATACAAAAGGAAGACAAAAACACTCTTTTTCCAACATTAGTACTTAAAAAGGGTTAGTTTTATGCCTTAATTGATGTGTTTTATATGTTGCATTTTACACACATCAAATACCCCCACACTTGAACTTTTGCTTGTCCTCAAGCAAAACTCTTTTAATGTGGCTTACACTCCCAAATGGAATAGGTAGAAGAGAAGTTTTTTAACTTGTCCTAGAGTGTCGGGAATCCAAGGTTTGTATAGGTTTTATTTTTATTTTATTTACAATCTTATTCGTCATGGTTTATCTTGAACTTTACATAAGATAAATTACTAAATTTGGCATAGCATGCCTTATTAAAATTCCATTTATATACAAGTTCACATACCTCACGGGAGATCACTCAATCACTCGGCCGAAGGTGTATATTTAAGTGAATCGCTCGAGAGCGGCACGGATTTACATTTTCCATATGCTTGCCAAGCGATCAATCCTCCTCCTTTTTAACTTTTTACCTTTGTAAATATCAAGAGGTCTTTTGGGGTGAAGGCTTGGGTTTAAAGGTGGGTGGTTGGTTAGTGGTTAGTAAAAAGGGCGAAAATCGTAACAAGTGTCGGTTTTCGTAAAATACCTTATTTTTGGTGACATTTATTTTTGAAGTATTTCTCAAACAAGCTTTTTGTAGCTTATGTTTGTTTTTGACTTCATCATATTTTTTTTTTTTTTTTTTTCATCGTCACGTAAAGGGTATGTTTATGAAAAACCGAGTTTGTCACTAAAATAAAGGTGAAAAAATGAAAAAGGTTTTTTGGTGGGTAGAAAATTGTTTTGGGGGTAATGAAATGAAAGGTTTAGGCTCAAAGGGGTTTTCTAGGGGGATTTTGGGTAGGTAAAAAAAAATGAAAAATAATGGTTTTGAAAGAAAAATAGTTAGTCCTAATGCCTCCATCATTTACTTACTTGGGTTTAAGTTGGTAAGGACCGGGAATGTATCGTCGTGGCAAGTTCTAGATTTGTAAAGACCGAGCGGCTATTCACACAAGAAACGAAAAATGAGCATTTAATCTAAGTATGTGTATTTTTATGCTCAATATAGGCTCAAAACTCACTTTTTGTGGGAATGGGTTTTTAATGTGACCAAGCATATATAATCGAATTTTAGCTAGACTTGTTATACCGTTTCATAATTTTCTTATGTTAGTTCTTTTTATCACGACGCTATCAGTTGTAAGTTTGTAAAAATATAACCCTTTTATAACTTGTTATTCCCAACTTAAACTAAGACAAGTAAATAAAAAAAAAATGAAAAAGTTTTTGAAAAAAATTTGGGGTGTTTAGCGGTTCCAATAGAGTTTTGTGTAAGGCTTGTTTTAGGATTTTGCAAAATTCCAAGGTTTTAGCATCCCCCCCACACTTAAATTACACATTGTCCTCAATGTGTCCAAAAATAGAGTTTTTGGTTGATTAGAATATGTAAAAGTGTGTTTAAAGACAAAGATTTGTGTTACTGGCGCTCTGGACACGGCCCCGTGTTCATTGAACACGGCCCCGTGTTGAACTGCCAGTAACGAAAAACTTACAGAGGGTGAACACGGGGGCGTGTTGGGTGAACACGGCCACGTGTCCGACAAAAATCTGCAGGTCAGTAGCCAAACAGCAGAACTGGGAGATGGACACGGGGGCGTGTCGGCTGAACACGTCCCCGTGTGGACAGTCTGTTAGCCAGAAAAATATGGTTTTCTCCCGGTTTCTTCCTCCTAGGGCTGCGAGTGCTAATGTTTAGCATTCTAACCCTTGCATTGCACCTGTTCAAGCATTCAATACCATCCAACCAAGCACCAAACATCCTAATCTTACCATAGTTAAACATTATCCAACACAAAGTAAAAACAAAGTAAAAATAAAAAGAAAAGAGTTAAGGAAAGTAAATTGTCTTGACAAATGGCACGCAGGCCATGAATTGTTCGATAGGAAGGGTAATCAAACCTGTGGGCTCATAACCAGCTAGCCCTTTGCTCCTCCCGGCCTCCTACTCCATATCTTCATCACTGTCTTCACCTCCGCCTCCCTGCCTCGCCATGTACTCCCGGATGCTACCGATGTCATCTTGTATGTCGTTGACGCTTCGTTCGATAGCTCCCACCCGGAGATGTGTGTTGTTGGCGAGGTTGTAGGTGTTCCGGGTGCACATGAGGTTTTCCTGCAAAAGATCATGCAAACTTTGGAAATTAGGAAAACCGCCTCCTTGAGAGGAGGATTGACCCTGATCGCCTTGGGGAGGGTATTGGTAATGTGGAGGTGGTGCGTGAAGAACTAGAGCCTCTTGCGGGTTCCATGCGTAGCCTTGCGTCCTCTGAAAGCTCACCGTCCCGTCCTCCGCTTCATAGAGCAAGTTCATAGCCCGGCAGATATGGTAATCAACCCGTCCCGACCATGGGCTCCTTTCGAAGGACTTCGGGATGTTCGCGAAGTGCTTGAAAAGACGGTACACCCATCCCCCGAAGAAGATTGGTGTAGGAGCAGTGGCAAGGCGGTTTAAGTGCATGTTCCGCAGTAGGAGGTAAGGAACATCGAGAGGCTTCCGGTTATGGATGCAGTGGAGGACAACCAAATCTCTAACCCCAACAACGCCACTACTGTCATGGCGTTGGTTCAACGAGTACGTGAGGAGTCTGTGGATGTAACGGTATAGCGGGTCCCTTAGTTTGGTACTCTTTGTGCTGCTGGAGTTATAGATCCCTTCACCGATTTGTGCCCATGCTGCTTGACGTTCACTTGCGTCCAGGTCTCGCAATCCCCCGGTATTCTCCTCGCTTCCCGCTTCTTCGTCTTTGTACAGCCCAATGATTGATCCGAACTGCGCCATGGATGTTCTATAGGTCACACCCCCACATCGAAACTCGACCGCCTCGTGATCAAACGGTTCGCGTCTCGAGTTGAAGATAAACGTGCTATAGAATTCCAATGTGCACTGATGGAGCGACCGGAGTCGGGCAGTCAATGCAACGTGCAGTGGACCAGTCACTATGTTGTTGAAGCGGTCCAGTTGGTTTACCATTGTCAGCAGATCGGTGCATGCCCGCCTTGGATATTCTTCGGGCCTTGTTTGTAGGACCTCATAGCGAGCCCTGGCGTCAAGTTCGTTGGCATTGAACCGTGTGAATTTGGACATCTGTAACATGTCGGGTATGAGTTTATTCGTTGACCGTTTGAAGTGCGATTTCCTCTTCCTCATCCTCAATGGATCCTCTGTAGAGTTTCAGCCGTTGGCCATTGACTTTAAATGGTGTTCCATTTCGAGTTTTAATTTCTACTGCACCGTGTGGAAAAACATGGGTGACTGAAAAAGGTCCCGACCACCTAGATTTTAATTTACCCGGAAACAATCGAAGTCGCGAATTGAACAGTAGAACTTGATCTCCAATCCGAAATTCATTAGATTTAATATATTTATCATGCAAATTTTTCATTCTTTCCTTATAAATTTCGGAGTTAGAATATGCATAATTCCTAAGTTCTTCTAATTCATTTATTTGACAAAATCGATTCTTACCGGCAACTTCTAAATCTAAGTTTACGTTTTTTATTGCCCAGTAGGCTTTGTGAGCGATTTCTACTGGCAAGTGACAACTTTTTCCATAGACTAGTTTATATGGGGTTGTGCCTATAGTGGTTTTATAAGCGGTTCGAAAAGCCCATAAAGCGTCATCTAGTTTGTCAGCCCATTCTTTTTTATTTATCCCTACGGTTTTCTCAAGTATTCGTTTTAAACCTCGATTAGTCACTTCGGCTTGCCCATTTGTTTGAGGATGATATGCTGTTGAGACCCGGTGATAGACCCCATATCTTGTTAAGATTTTTTCGAGTTGATGATTACAAAAATGGGTACCTCTATCACTTATTAATGCCTTTGGTGTGCCGAAACGTGAGAACAATTTTTTTAGGAATTTTACCACTACTCTTCCATCATTTGTTGGAAGAGCTTCGGCCTCTGCCCATTTAGACAAGTAATCGACCGCCACAAGTATATATTTGTTTCCTTTTGAAGGTGGGAAAGGTCCCATGAAATCGAGTCCCCACACATCAAAGATTTCACAAACGAGAATGCCATTTTGAGGCATTTCATTTTTGGAAGAAATATTACCTGATCTTTGGCAGGCATCACATGTCTTTACAAGGTTTTGTGCATCCTTGTAAATGGTTGGCCAGTAAAATCCAGAATCAAATACCTTTCTCGCGGTACTTGAGGCACCATGATGTCCTCCGTATGGACCTTCATGACAATGACGGAGTATTCTTCGTGCTTCATTACCATGGACACACCTTCGGATGAGTTGATCAGCACACATTTTGAAAAGATAGGGGTCTTCCCAAAAGTAATGCTTTACATCAGCAAAGAATTTCTTTCTTTGATGATGTGGCCATCCTTTGGTGACTATACCGCTGGCTAAGAAATTAGCGTAGTCGGCATACCATGGTTCTTGTCTGCTTTCCATCATTTCCAGGGACTCCGTGGGAAATTTTTCGTTGATTTGCTCGTCCCTGGTTGTCTCCAAAGCTGGGTCTTCTAAGCGTGAGAGGTGATCTGCAGCAGTGTTTTCTGCTCCTCTTTTGTCCTTGATTTCGATGTCGAATTCCTGGAGGAGTAGAATCCACCTTATCAAACGGGGTTTTGCGTCTTGCTTCTTGAAGAGGTACCTGATGGCTGCATGGTCTGTATAAACTATTGTTTTAGAAAGAACAAGATAAGAACGAAATTTATCAAAAGCAAACACCACCGCTAGTAGCTCTTTTTCTGTAGTTGTATAATTTTCTTGTGCATCATTTAGAGTTTTACTAGCATAATAAATTGGGTGGAAATGTTTTTCTTTTCTTTGTCCCAAGACTGCTCCAACAGCAAAGTCGCTTGCATCGCACATGATTTCGAAAGGAAATTTCCAATCTGGTGCTATCATGATAGGTGCATTGACTAGCATTTCCTTGAGGGTTAGAAATGCTTGATTGCATTCCTTGTCAAAGATGAAGGGTGCATCTTTTTCAAGCAATTTTGTTAGAGGTCTTGAAATTTTCGAAAAGTCTTTGATAAACCTTCTATAGAATCCGGCATGCCCTAGGAAACTTCTGATTGCTCGCACGGAGGATGGAGGAGGTAATCGAGATATGGTCTCGATTTTTGCTCGATCAACTTCCATTCCTTCGCTTGAGATTTTATGTCCGAGTACTATTCCCTCTGTTACCATGAAATGGCATTTTTCCCAATTAAGGGCGAGGTTAGTTTCCTCACATCGGGATAGCATTCGTTCAAGATTATCGAGGCATTGATCATATGAGTCTCCAAAGATGGAAAAGTCATCCATGAAGACTTCCATGGTTTTTTCAATCATATCATGGAAAATGGCGACCATACAACGTTGGAATGTTGCAGGCGCATTACATAGACCGAATGGCATGCGTCGATATGCAAAAGTTCCGTAGGGGCATGTGAAAGTTGTTTTCTCTTGGTCTTCTGGTGCTATCGGTATTTGAAAGTAACCTGAAAAACCATCTAAGAAACAATAAAATTTATGACCGGATAATCTTTCTAACATTTGATCAATGAAGGGCAAAGGAAAGTGGTCTTTCCTTGTTGCTTCATTTAATCTCCTATAGTCTATACAGACTCTCCATCCTGTGACGGTTCTTGTGGGTATTAATTCATTTTTCTCGTTAGTTATTACCGTCATACCTCCTTTCTTCGGGACTACTTGGACAGGACTTACCCACGGGCTATCGGAGATAGGGTAGATTAGTCCGGCGTCAAGCAGTTTGATGACTTCATTTTTAACCACTTCTTGAACATTGGGGTTCACTCTTCGTTGTGGTTGAATCACTGTTTTGTAGTCATCGTTCATTAAAATTTTGTGCGTGCACATGGAAGGACTTATTCCCTTAATATCTACAAGCTTCCAAGCGATCGCATTTTTGTGTTTTTTAAGTAGGTTAACTAATTTTTCTTTTTCTATGCTAGTTAATTTAGACGAAATAATTACAGGTAGACTACCATCTTTGCCTAGAAAAGCATATTCCAAACCCTTAGGGAGTTCTTTGAGCTCGATAGGTGGGTCTTTAGGAGACACCTTATTTTGTGGCTCATCTAGATCAAGAACTTTAAAAGTTTGTTCTATGGCTACCTCTTCGTCGACAAAGTGGTCTTCCTCGTGGTTTGTATCAGGTGGTTCAGCTTCATCTTCAATTAGGGGGTCATTGTTGCCAAAAGGATATTTCATTGAGCGCTCAAGATCTATGCTCCTTTTGAATGCCCCTAATTGAAGAGTTAAGTTGTTGAATTTCCGGTTTTTCAAAGCTTTGTGAGTTTGTACAAAAGGTTTTCCCAAGACTAGGGGGGCATCATCTAAGATGACGAAGTCGGTTGGGATTACCATTTGATTTGTTTGAACCAAAATATCTTCGACTACACCGATTGATTTCATTACTTTTCGGTCGGATAGAAAAATGGGTATTTGAAGTGGAGTAAAATCACTAATACTTAACTTTTCAAAAATGTAGTTGGGCATTATGTTAACACAAAGATCTTTATCAATAGTGACATTACTAATAAACGAATTTTGAAAGAAACATGGAACCGGTGTGATGTTAATTTCAAAAGGATCTTCTTTTATTAGCGAGGTTTGATCATTAGTTAACTTAACACTTACCGTTTCTTTGATTTTAGCACTAGTGTTTAACTCTTTTAAAAACTTAGCATGAGGGGTTATTAAACAATGGTTTTCGAAAGTAGGTGACAAGAGAATAATTTCCTCTAAATTAGACTCTTCTTGAATTTTTACATTATCGGACTCACCATTTTCGTTGTTTAACTCATGTGTCTGTTTTTCACTTTCTTGTTCTTCCATTTTTACATTTTTAACTATCTCTACGTTATTATTACTTTTTAACTCTTCTCTCGCGTGGGATTCCTCTTCCCTTGCGCGAGATTCTCTTATGCAACGTTCGATAGTTTTAATGTGTTCTAATATCCTATTGGTCACTTCGGTGAGATTGAAAGAATTTGGATCCTCAAAGCTTGAATCCGGTTGTTCGATCCTTGGTTCTTCATAGTACTCATATGAAGTAGATGGTTCACACCATTGTTCTTCATTGTAAGTATATGATGGATAAGGGTCGAAACTTTGTTCTTCATAGTACTCATATGAGGTGGGTTGTTCACGCCATGGTTCCTCATAATAAGAGTATGAAGGTGGTGGCTCATATGTTGAATCTTCAAAGTATGAGTATGAAGGCTCATACCTTGGTTCATCAAAATACGAGTATGAGGAAGGAGGTTCATACCTTTGGTCTTCATAGGATGTGTATGAAGTTGATGGCTCGTACCTGGACTCCTCATAATGGTTGTATGAATTGGATGGTTGATATGAAGTATTATATTGAACCGAGTGTGCATTACGACAATTAGTGCAATAATTACCCCTATAATCATCCTCATCATAGGTGTAGTTGTAACCTCTTGAGTATTGATCCATAGGAATCACTCAACAGACTACAACTGAGTCTCGGGACCAGAAAACAAAAATAAGACGGAAACAGAAGCTGAACACGGCCCCGTGTTGGGTGAACACGGCCCCGTGTTCAGGGACTGTATCTGGGCGTTTTAATTAAATTTACTGGTCACTTTGAGCACGGGGGCGTGTTCAGCGAGCACGGCCCCGTGTTCAGACTCTGTATCTGGGTATCTACTCTAAAATATGCAGCACGGGGGCGTGTTCAGCGAGCACGACCCCGTGTTCAGGCTACTGTAAATGCAAAAACTAAACTAAAATGCAGAAAAATGCGCGCGTTTTAAAAATGTTTTGAAAAACTGATTAGGCCGTCGATTTTAAGCTTTCTTAAAATCCTTGTGTCCCCGGCAGCGGCGCCAAAAACTTGATGCGAGTTAGTGTGTATATATTTTTGATGTATTTTTAAGCCCTTTTTACACTTTTAGCCAAGTTTTAAATTTATAAAACACGATATTTACTAACACTAAACACACATATGGGCAAGTGCACCCATCGTGGACGTAGTATAGTGTTGGTAAGATACCGAGGTCGTCCAAGGACACAAGAGCTTTTAATAACGGTTTATCCTCAACGTCTAATCAAATCAAAAAGTTAGAAAAATGTTTTAAACTAAGAAAAATAAAAACTAACTAAATGCTGAAAAATAAAATAAAATAAAAAACAGATAGACAAGATGAATCACTTGGATCCGACAAGTGTATTAGTATAACCTTTGATTATTTTCGCACTTTTGCACTTGTTTAAGAGATTATCTTAGTTATTGTAGTAGGCCCCTTTTTCGGAGGTGACGTTACCCTCAACCCAGTAGTTTGAGTCAGCAAGGATACAATCCTAAAGGGTTGGATTATTGAAAGATAATGAATTAAGTTATTAATGCAAATTATGGTAGGCCCCGCTTTTGGCGGTGACGTTACCCTCGGCTAAGTAGTCTGAGTCAGCAGGGATACAGTCCTAAATAGCCGGGTTATAGTATTAATAGTAGTTAGCTTATGAGGGGGTCAAAGAGTTTGGATCCCCGCCATCCAATACCTATGGGCATTGAAGGAGATCCTACTAAATTTGACCCAGGTCCCAAGCAGGACCTCTAAACGCTGAACAAGGGCAAGACCTTTACCAAACCGTTCCCTTAACCCCCGACCAGGTAGCCAACATACCTCCATATAGACCGTGGAGATATGAATGGTGAAAATCTTTTATTTTATATAGACAGTAAAATAACGCCAAGACACCACGGACAAACGATAAGGAAAGATCACCTTCAACATAAGTAACTAGTTATTAAAGTCATTAATACAAAACCAAATAAAAAGTGCAAAAGATTAAAAATAAAAAGTATTATACTAAACACTTGTCTTCACCAAGTGATGTAAGAGACTTAGGCAAACATGGCCTTGATTGTCAAGAACTCTTACGATCAATCTTGGATCCCGAGACGACTCACACACTCTATGATGGACAATGGATGATGGTGGTGGATGATGGTGTTATGGTGGTGGTGGGTGGTGGATGAAGTGTGAGAGAGGTGGTGTGCCAAGGGATGAGAGAGAATGAAACCAAGCTCCTCTATTTATAGGCTGAACAGAACGCTGGACACGGCCCCGTGTTCGCTGAACACGGCCCCGTGCCCGTCTGACATTCTCTCTCTTCATTAATTGTAATTGCGAATTACAATTAATGCGCCTGCTGTACTTTCAACACGCCCCCGTGTCCGCTGGGCACGGCCCCGTGGTGAGCAATGGAAGCTTCTACTGGTTTGTCTTTTCTGCTGCTTCCTGGGCACGCCCCCGTGTTCACTGGACACGGGGCGTGTTCAGGCTCTGTTTCTCTTCTCTTTGTCTTGGGAGGTGCCGTTGAGGGTCCGGGCAGTTCACTTTTGTTCCTTTTCTTGTATTTATGGTAGATTTAGTAGTCTTTTTGCTTCTTTTGTGATTTTGAGCTCATTTCATCCTGAAAATACAAAAGGAAGACAAAAACACTCTTTTTCCAACATTAGTACTTAAAAAGGGTTAGTTTTATGCCTTAATTGATGTGTTTTATATGTTGCATTTTACACACATCAGGGAGCTCCAGTGTTATTCGTGAAAAAGAAAGACGGTACGTTCAGAATGTGCATTGACTACCGTGAACTCAACAAGGTGAGGGTGAAGAACCGTTATCCTCTTCCGCGCATCGACGACTTATTCGACCAGTTGCAAGGGTCGTGTTACTACTCCAAGATAGACTTACGGTCTGGCTATCATCAGCTGAGAGTCCGGGATGAGGACGTCTCCAAGACAGCATTCAGAACTCGCTACGGCCACTACGAGTTTCTTGTCATGCCGTTCGGGTTAACGAACGCGCCTGCCGTGTTTATGGATCTTATGAACAGGGTGTGCAAACCCTATCTTGACAAGTTCGTCATTGTTTTCATCGACGACATCCTAATCTACTCCAAGAGTCAGGAGGAGCATGAGCAGCATCTACGCCTTATTCTGGAACTCCTACAGAAGGAACAGCTGTACGCTAAGTTTTCAAAATGCGACTTCTGGCTTCGTGAAGTCTACTTCTTAGGCCACGTAGTGAACAAGGATGGGATCCATGTCGATCCATCCAAGGTAGACTCGATCAGAAACTGGCCTGCACCACGTACACCAACGGAAATACGCCAATTCTTGGGTTTGGCGGGGTATTACAGACGGTTTATCAAAGACTTCTCCAAGATCGCGCAACCACTTACACTACTGACACAGAAGGGTGTCACCTACCGTTGGGGCAACACGCAGGAAACTGCCTTTCAGTACTTAAAGGATAGACTTTGCAGTGCACCTATCCTCTCTTTGCCAGAGGGCACAGACGATTTCGTAGTATATTGTGATGCATCCATCCAGGGTCTTGGGTGTGTATTGATGCAGCGGGATAAGGTTATTGCTTACGCTTCGCGTCAACTTAAGATTCATGAACGGAACTACACGACGCACGATTTAGAGCTGGGAGCTGTTGTTTTCGCGCTAAAGATATGGCGACACTACCTGTACGGTACCAGGTGCACGATTTACACCGATCACAGGAGTCTCGAGCATATCCTTAAGCAGAAGGATTTGAACATGCGTCAACGGCGATGGGTTGAATTACTGAACGATTACGAATGCGCTATCAAGTACCATCCAGGCAAAGCCAATGTTGTGGCTGACGCCCTCAGTCGGAAAGACACTCTACCACGGCGCGTGCGAGTGCTACAGCTTACGATTCAGTCTAGCCTTCCCGCACAGATACGAAATGCTCAGGTAGAAGCATTGAAACCAGAAAACGTCAAGGCTAAAGCCCTACGCGGCTCACGACAACGATTAGAACAGAAGGCAGACGGCGCCTACTATGTAACGGGGCGTATTTGGGTCCCACTTTATGGCGGTCTACGCGAACTTATAATGGACGAAGCTCACAAGTCTCGCTACTCGGTACATCCAGGGTCGGACAAAATGTACAATGACATCAGGACTACATATTGGTGGCCTAGCATGAAGGCCCACATCGCTACATACGTTGGAAAATGCTTGACCTGTGCGAGAGTCAAGGTTGAATACCAGAAACCAGCGGGCCTACTTCAGCAACCTAAGATACCTCAATGGAAATGGGAAGAAATTTCCATGGATTTCGTTACAGGCCTACCTAGATCCCAGCGTGGGAATGATACCATATGGGTGATCGTGGATCGACTCACCAAGTCTGCACACTTCCTGGCTATAAAGGAAACGGATAAGTTCTCCACTCTCGCAGACGTTTATCTTAAAGAAGTTGTTTCGAGGCACGGAGTGCCCACCTCCATTATTTCGGATCGCGATGCACGATTCACGTCAGAACTATGGCAAGCAATGCACAAATCTTTCGGCTCACGGTTAGACATGAGCACAGCATATCATCCTCAGACGGATGGGCAGTCTGAGCGAACGATTCAAACACTTGAAGACATGCTTAGGGCATGCGTTATCGATTTCGGCAACGGCTGGGAAAAGCACCTCCCTTTGGTGGAGTTCTCGTATAATAATAGTTATCACACCAGCATTCAAGCCGCTCCATTCGAGGCATTGTACGGACGTAAATGCCGGTCACCTCTCTGTTGGGCAGAGGTGGGGGATAGTCAGATTACGGGTCCAGAGATTGTAGTGGACGCCACAGAAAAGATTGCACAGATACGACAACGCATGGCGGCAGCACGCGACCGTCAGAAAGCCTACGCGGATAAGCGTAGAAAGCCATTGGAATTTCAGGTCGGGGACCGGGTTTTACTTAAAATCTCACCCTGGAAGGGTGTGGTTCATTTTGGCAAACGGGGCAAACTAAATCCGCGGTACGTCGGACCGTTCGAAATCATTGAGAAAATAGGCAAGGTAGCCTACAAGTTGAACCTACCAGCTGAACTCGGTGCAGTTCACAATGTCTTTCATGTGTCGAACCTAAAGAAGTGCCTATCAGATGAAACCCTTATCATTCCTTTTAAGGAACTCACGATCGACGAGCGGTTGCAGTTCGTCGAGGAACCAGTTGAAGTCACGGACCGGGATGTGAAGGTCCTCAAAAGCAAGAGAATCCCTCTTGTTCGAGTACGTTGGAACTCCAAACGTGGCCCAGAGTACACCTGGGAACGCGAAGACAGGATGACAGAAAAGTACCCCTAGTTATTCGAAACCAATACAACCACTACTGAGGCTGAAGCTACTTCGGAATTTCGGGACGAAATTCCAGATCAACGGGGGGAGGATGTGACACCCCAGGAAAACCAGTGAACGTTATAATCTACCTAGCTTCCTCAGTGAGTGCGTACCAAATTTCGGGACGAAATTTCTTTTTAGTTGGGGATAATGTGACAACTCGTACTTTAGACTTATCTTGTGTAACGTTACGTGCCTATGTGATACTGCGATCTAATGAATGTTATGTTATTATGTGCATTATATGTGTATGTATGCTATGTGAATGTTACACGAGCCCAAACCACACACTATAACCCGATCGCACAAGGCTAACCGGTCACACAAGCCTATTCGGGCCACACCTTGTAATCGGATACCATACATCATGGGGCAGCTGAGTTGGGCTCGGCCCACTCCTCTTGACCGTGTAAATTTCCCTAGTTGGGGATTGGTATTCTCAATTGTCACAATACACTTAACACACACAAGTTTGCAAACCCTAGTGCTCTCATTCCCTCTCTTGAAGCCGGCGACAATCCCCTGTTCATCCGAGACCTTTCCCGTTCATCCTTTAATCCGGTTAGTGTCTTAGTACCGGTTTGTATTATATGTGGTGTTGCGATGTATGTTTGATCTATGAGGTGACTTATGAATGTTATGAGATTGATTATGCATGAATGAAATCGGCTATGAGTTGTATGCGTGCGTGTGATGACATGTTGAGATGATACATGATTGATTATGTTGTTTATGTTATAACCGGCTCATAACTGTACATTAGATTATTGTTCACATAAATCAGAATTGTATGATAAGAATCTAGAACTGAACGCATGGTTGGTATGATGATTCGATTAGGGTTATATGGTTTAGGTTGCATGATAGTTTATGTATTTGTTAAGCACATGATCCGATCATAAGTTCTGTGTAATAGTGATTAATTGTTCTTGATGATGATGATAAGAATGTGCATGATTGTGAATAATTGCCATGTGATCTGTTTCCGAAACTGCCAAAGATGTTTGCTAGAATCACGGAGTAATTGTTGCATGAATTATGGAAACCAGTTACACACCTAGTTGCGACATAGATTGCGAGTCGAGACCTCATAATCTCGACTCGAGACCACAAGCAGCATAACCCGAAACCATGGTTGCGAGTCCCGTTGCGACTCGAAACCTCACACAGCAGCACGACCCGAGACCACGGTTGCGAGTCCCGTTGCGACTCGAAACCGGACCATGACAAGCCGAGACCAGGGTTGCGAGTCCCGTTGCGACTCGGGACCTTCTTGTTGCGACTCGAGACCAGTTACACATGCACACGGATTTGGGCCTTGTACTGTCACGGGCCCAATTGTCTGGGCCGGGTAGCTGGACTTGTTTACGTATCTGCTAACTGGACTGTTTATATGCTGGGCCGGGGTACTTTTGGGCTAATAATTATTTACACAAGTTGAGTGGATTTGCTTTGATTATAAAGTGTTGCCATGAGCTATATGTGTTGTAACGTGTTAACCTATGTGATACATACGTGCATTACTTGAAGTCAAAACCTGACTTGAATGGTAACCCTGATAGGACGTGGTTGACCACTTTAGTTCAAGAACCTTTTTATTGTGTATCTGCCGAGCAACCCAAGGTGAGTTCACACTCTTACCAAGGCATGGGATTCCCGGGGTGTTGGGAATGGGATTGATAAGGATAAGGTTGAATAGACTCATACGGACATTGTTACTAGACTACCATACCATCGTCCTCGGTTGTGCAGGACACATACGTAAAACCTACGTATAACTAAGTTACTCGCTATCCTCGGTTGTGAAGGATACTCACGTAAAACCTGCGTGAACGGATACTCACTACTGCCTCGGTTGTGTAAGGCACTTACGTGAAACCTACGTAAACCCCCACGTACCCTATCCTCGGTTGTGAAGGATACTTACGTAAATCCTACGTAAACTTGTACGTATTACTGTTCTCGGTTGTGAAGAACACTTATGGTTACGCACAGTCTAGTGGAT
The DNA here is from genome assembly GCF_002127325.2 of Helianthus annuus. Classification (NCBI taxonomy): domain Eukaryota; kingdom Viridiplantae; phylum Streptophyta; class Magnoliopsida; order Asterales; family Asteraceae; genus Helianthus; species Helianthus annuus. The sequence continues at coordinate 44,598,420 of NC_035445.2, read as the reverse complement.
TAATAACATGGGAAGCCCCCACCAATAGGAACCTATACTGGCCCAGTAGAGCCACTTGATACTCATGAACTTACTGTTACGCATTTACTTTCTGTGAACTCGCTCAACTAGTTGTTGACTCTCTGCTGCATGCCTTGCAGGACCTTAGGTACTAATGGAGCTTGCACAAGGAGGAGCAGGTCGTTGTGGGCAGATGGATCGTGATTACTTATTAGACACTTATGACGTTTCTAAACATTAACACTTATGTTGGGTTTTACATAAATGCTTCCGCTATACTTAACTATGTTGATTTTGATAAACACTTTTCGTATTGATGGATAACTATTACTACTTATTTACATGTTCAATATGATTGGTGGTTTGATCCTGGTCATGTCACGCCTCCAAGCGGTGGTACTCCGCGTGTGGATTTTGGGGTGTGACAGTGATTTTGATAAGTAACGTATGTAACACCCAAAAGTGCTAAAGCAAAACGGGATTCAAGTATACTCACAGTGATTGATTATGGATTGAAGGGAGCGCTGAGAGTAGGGTTAGCCTGAATAGTTCGATAGTATAATGGTGAGTAATGCGGAAATGTAAACAAGTGTGAATGGATCGAGTAGCCTGGTCGATCGAACAGCAGGTTCGATCGAACGGGCTGTTCGATCGGCTTGAAAGTCCGTTTGAACGGTCCTGTTCGATCGGCCGGAAGGCTCGATCGGCTACGCCATTCGAGTGGATTGTTTCTTCCTCTGATGTGTTTGTGTATGATGGTTTGAACTTTTGAAATTTTCATTGTAGTATTTGAGAACACTGAAGTGTTCTTACCTTTCAGGTCGATCGATCGAACGGCCTGTTCGATCAGCCGGCTTAACCGATCGGTTAGGAACTTCAGAAGTAGTTCTTAGCAGGATGTCACTCGATCGAACAGCCTGTTCGATCGGCTGGCATTCCATACTACGAACGAGTTGCAAAATCGATTAAGTGTTGAAGCAAAGTATCTCATAATCCGAAGAGTAATGTTTACCAATAGATTAGCATATTCGATCGAACATCACCTCGTCAATAGCATACTTCATGAAGTTTTGAAAAGTGTGGGACCATGTGCTAGCCGATCGGCTGGCCCGGCCGATCGGCTGGTATGTCCGATCGGCTGGGCTGTTCGTTCGAACAGCCTAGCCGTTCGGCCAGCAAAGTCTGACATGGTCGGCCTTTCGTCTAACACTTGGCTCTTTGATTATTTATCATGATTTTAAGGTATTTTGACAGCGAGTTAAACCATAGAACGTGGGTTCTTACTTGCTTCACCGGTTCGGACAGGAATCACCCAAGTCCGGCCGGTGAACTGTTCGGAACGGTAGTTTGACGTTTAACCCGAAATCGGTGAACCTCGTAGATAGAATCCGAATCTTGAACCTCTTGACTGTTTAGAATGATTAGTTAGTTGGTTCGAGCTCCGTTTCTATCGGTTTTATGGTTTTGAGTGTAAAAGATTGAGAAAACTTGTATCTATTTCTTTCAACTCTTTTATCCTCCTGAAAGGGTTTGGATTTATGTGAAAATGTTTAGATCTATGAAAGATCTCCTTGTTTGTTTATGTGGAAATCAGTTAGATCCAAGTTATTCATGGTTGAATGAGGCCAAAGTATGATGTTCTTCAAGAACACCATGATGACATCACCCGAGAACACTTAGATCTTGATGATTTCACGGTTAGAAACCAAGTTTTGAAAGATAGAAAGGTGTAGAATCGTGTAATGATCAAAAACATACAAGAATTAGAGTGAAAACTTACCGCAGTTGAGAGAAATCTGAGCAAAGGTGAAGAACAAGGGCTGGTTCGGTCAGAGTGACAACGACAGGGCTATTTATAGGCTCCAAAAGAGGAAAGTGGTAGCCGATCGGCCAGGATCTCCGATCGGCTGGGCTGCTCAATCGAACAGCATGTTCGATCGGCTAGCCTGTTTGATCGGTGATTCCTGTTCGATCAGGAACACCTTCTTGAGTGTTTCGCGACGATTTTCGATATTTCGATTTTGACAGACGATGATACGAATACGATAGAGTTCCTAGTCAAATTACTTTCAGTCCCAACTACTATATCTAACATACAATCATCTATAAGTCACGTTTCGATGTCGGTTTCGATTGAGTTTGATTGCTTTTTGAGTTTCGATTCGAGTTTCGATTGATTTGATTGAATACCACACAAAACATAAAGTAAACATGCACAAGTAACACATAAGGCACACACACACATAAGTATTACCACACCAGTTTCGCATAGTTCGAGTCTCGAGTTCGATTGATTGATTTGATTACTTGATTATCGATTGATTAACTTTATTGCATTGTTACTTCTTACTATTCACAGTCGTAAATCGGTCGCATCGATTAAACATTCGATTATTTCATTTAGACAACACTTCTCCACATAATACAAAAAGCAAAAGAACATTAATAGTCAAGAAGTCAAAGTTGACTTGGACTTTGACTTTGACTTTAACATTCGAAAACACGGGGTGTTACAGCCTCCCCTTGTTTAGGGAATTTCGTCCCGAAATTAGGCTCGAAGCTGCACATCACCGTGAGTCGTTTACCAATTTGACGTTTCAGATCTTTATTTGAACAGTTGTGGGTACTTAGCCTTCATGTCGCTTTCGAGTTCCCAAGTGAACTCCGCGCCTCGCTTGCCTTCTCATCGGACCTTCACGATAGGGATGTGTGAGCGCCTGAGTTGCTTGGTTTGGCGATCCATGATTTCGACAGGCTTTTCCACGAAGTGTAAGGTTTCGTTGACCTGAAGATCGTCGAGCGGTACAATTAGATCATGATTAGCAAGGCATTTTCGGAGGTTAGACACATGGAAAGTCGGGTAGACGTTACTGAGTTCTTCCGGTAGTTCGAGTCTGTAGGCGACTTTTCCGATCCTTTCCAGAATCTTAAAAGGTCCAACATATCGAGGCGCCAGTTTCCCTTTCTTGCCGAATCTGACTACACCCTTCCAAGGGGATACCTTTAGCAGTACGTAGTCGCCAACGTCAAATTCAAGGGGCTTGCGTCTTCTATCGGCGTAACTTTTCTGTCTGTTCCGAGCTTTCACCAAGTTGTCTCGAATCTGGTGGATTTTGTCAGTCGTTTCTTGTAGAATCTCGGGACCGGTTAGTTGCGAGTGACCGATCTCGTGCCACACAATAGGTGATCGACATCTCCTTCCATACAAAGCCTCGAATGGTGCCATCTAGATGCTGGCATGATAGCTGTTATTATACGAGAATTCGACTAATGGCAGGTGTTTGTTCCAACTACCACCAAAATCTATGACACACGCCCGGAGCATGTCTTCAAGAGTACGGATCGTTCTCTCAGTCTGTCCGTCGGTTTGTGGATGGAATGCAGTACTCAGATTAAGCGACGTACCAAGAGCCGCTTGAAAAGTTTCCCACAATCGAGAAGTAAACCGAGCATCATGGTCAGAGATGATGTCGCGAGGCGTACCGATTACAAATGATCTCGTCGGTGTAGATCTGGGCTAGTCGTTCCACCTTATAGTCTTCTCGTATCGGCAAAAAGTGGGCTGATTTTGTTAGACGATCAACTATGACCCAAATACTGTCGTGACCTGATGGCGTGGGTGGGAGTTTTGTTATGAAATCCATAGCTATACTCTCCCACTTCCATACAGGTATCGGCGGTTGTTCGAGTAAGCCAGAAGGTCTTTGATGTTCAGCCTTGACTCTTGCGCAGGTTAAGCAACTTCCAACTTAAAGAGCGATATCCCGTTTCATGCCCGGCCACCAGTACTTGTAACAAAGATCCTGGTACATTTTATCGGCACCGGGATGAATAGAATATCGGGATTTGTGAGCTTCATTCATGATAATCTTTCGCAAATCGGTCCGCTTAAGGATCGAAATTCGGTCCAGATAGTAGAAAATTCCATCTGGTTTGCTTACTAACTGAGCTCCATCGTGATAGATCCTCTCTTTCTTCAATGTACGCTCATTAAAGCAAGCATGTTGAGCTTCGCGAATAAGGGCTTCGAGGTTATGCTGGGCTTGAACGTTTCGAATACTGAGCACATAACTCCTTCTGCTGAGCGCGTCGGCAACCACATTCGCCTTGCCTGGGTGATAACGAATCTCACAGTCGTAATCATTGAGGAGTTCTACCCATCGGCATTGACGCATATTAAGTTCCCTTTGATTAAAGATATGTTGTAAACTCCTGTGAGCAGTGTAGATTGTACACTTAGTGCCATACAGGTAGTGTCACCAAATCTTCAATGCAAAGACAACCGCGCCTAGCTCGAGGTCATGGGCTGTATAGTTCTTCTCGTGGATCTTGAGCTGTCGAGATGCGTAAGCTATAACCTTGTCTCGCTGCATGAGAACACAACCAAGACCAAGGTTGGAAGCATCACAGTAGACAATGAAATCGTTGCTTCCGTCCGGCAGCGTAAGAATCGGTGCGTTGCACAGCATGTGCTTGAGGGTTTGAAAGGCAGACTCTTATGCGGTTCCCCACACAAAAGGCTTGTCTTTATGAGTAAGAGCGGTAAGCGGCACAGCGATCTTGGAAAATCCTTCAATAAATCGTCGATAATAGCCCGCTAGTCCGAGAAAAGAACGAACCTCAGACGGGTTCTTAGGCGTAATCCAACTTTTGACGGCTTCAATCTTCGCGGGATCGACGTGTATTCCCTGACTATTCACGATGTGACCCAGAAATTGAACCTCCTCTAACCAGAATTCACACTTGGAGAACTTGGCATAGAGTTGGTTCCCCTGAAGTAACTCGAGAACCAAACGTAGATGTTGCGTGTGTTCGGTCTTCGATTTGGAATAGATCAAGACATCGTCAATGAACACGATGACGAAACGGTCCAAGAAAGGCTTACACACGCGATTCATGAGATCCATAAAGACCGCGGGTGCGTTAGTTAAACCAAAAGGCATAACAACGAATTCATAATGGCCATATCGGGTTCGAAAAGCGGTTTTGGGGATGTCTTCCCCTTGAATCCGCAATTGATGATAGCCTGAACGTAGATCGATCTTCGAGAAACACTTGGCACCTTGTAGCTGATCAAATAGGTCGTCGATTCGGGGCAAAGGGTATCGGTTCTTAATGGTTAACTTATTCAACTCCCGATAATCGATGCACATCCGGAATGACCCGTCCTTTTTGACGAAAAGGACTGGTGCGCCCCAAGGAGAGGTGCTCGGGCGAATAAAGCCTTTTTCGAGTAATTCCTGGAGTTGGTTCGAGAGTTCCCGCATTTCGGATGGAGTGAGTCAATAAGGAGCTTTGGCGACGGGGTTAGCTCCAGGAATGAGGTCAATACGAAAGTCGATATCACGACTTGGCGGTAGTCGAGGGAGATCGTCAGGGAACACCTGAGGAAACTCACGGACCACTGGGACGTCTTTGACTTCGGCTTTCTTTTTCTTTCCGTTCTCCGCTACTACAATGTTGGCCAAGAAGGCTCGGTATTCCTTGCGGAGATACTTGCTGGCTTGAATACACGACATTAGCTTGAGACCTTTCGAAGCAGTTTCACCGTACACACATAACAAATAACCATTCGCGAGCGAGAATCGAATCATCTTTTCAAAGCACACAACTTCAGCATGGTTTTCGCGAAGAAAGTCCATGCCTACTATGACGTCGAAACTTCCGAGTTGCATCGGAATAAGGTCGATAGGAAAGATGTGATTGTTGAGCTCTAGGGTACAATCACGAAGAACAGAGTTAACAGCGACAGTTCTTCCAATAGCGACTTCGACTTCGACTTCGAATGACAAGGACAGATAAGAGCGCTTACGACTAAGGAGCTTCTCGAATTCAAACGACACAAAGCAGTTATCGGCTCCAGTATCAAATAAACACGATGCATAAATACCATTCACAAAGAACGTACCATTAACCACGTTGTTATCTGCCTGAGCCTGGCGGGCATTGATGTTGAAGGTTCGAGCATGGGCTGCTTGCTGCTCTTGCTGAGGCTGCTGTTGTTGCTGCTGGGGCTGCTGGGGCTCTTGCTTAACTACCCTGTTCAGGCACCTGTTTGCAAAGTGGTTAGGATCACCACATGCAAAGCAGACTCGAGCATTGACTGCAGGTGCTTGAGCTGCTTGTTGGCCTTGAGGGGCGGGGAGTAGAGCTTGGTTAACAGTAGCTTGCACTGGGGCTTGACGGGGACCATAGCGACAGTTCGTAGTGAAGTGATCGTAAAGGTTGCAGTGAGCGCAAAAACGACAGACTAGACCCAGTGGATGATGATACGAGCATGTCGGGCAGAGCGGGTGAGGGCCTGTGTATGCACGCTTCGCTGGCGGTGCATTGATCACTGGAGCTGAGCGGTGGTGCTGTTGCTGCTAAGCTGGTACAGCTTGTAGAGGAGCAGCAGTAGTTGCGGCAGCAGAGCTCTTGTTGCTGGAGCTGTTGTTGTTGTTGTGCTTCTTCTTTCTTCTTGATGACTTTGAGGATTGAGCAGATGAGTCGGTGGGTGCTGCGGTGGTGGCTTGGTGCAGTGACTTGGTATGTTTATCCCAAAAACCAGACTTCACTCGCTTGTCATTGATCTCAGCGGCGAGTAGGTAAGTCTCTTCAATCGTTGTTGGCTTGGCGGCGTGAACAAAGTCGGCTACACAATCGGGCAGAGCTCGAATGTACTTCTTGATGGTTTGATATGGGGTCTTGACCTGATCGGGACATATGATGCTAAGCTGCTTGAAGCGAGCAGTGAGAGCAGCGTTGTCTCCATCCTTCTGCTTGATGGTCCAAAACTCGTCCTCCAGCTTTTAGCATTCATGAGGAGGGCAGAATTCATCGATCATAATTGCCTTCAACTCCTCCCATGTTAGCTCGTAAGCTGCATCATTTCCGCGCTTGTTTCGTTCGGCTGTCCACCAGTCTAGAGCACGGGACTGGAAGACGCCTGTTGCGTTGAGGGTGCGGAGATTCTCAGGACAGCCGCTTTGGTGCAGAGTGACTTCGACTGAGTCGAACCAGTGAAACATGGCAGTAGGGCCATCTTCTCCGGTGAACTCTTTGGGTCCGCATGCTTTGAACTGCTTGAAACTGAAAGCAGCCTTGTTTGCATCTTTGGGAGCGTCTGTTCGCGATTCTTCAGACGACTTGCTGGCGTTCTCATAAACGTTGCTCACAGCCTTTGCTACGCTTTTGGCGATGATGGCGGCGAGACGCTTGTCTCTCTTCTCCTGACGAGTCAGGTGGTGTAGGGATCCAGATGACGACATGGTCTGCAACAGACATCGCCACGGGACTCAACACAACGAAATCGAATCTCACCTCACACGTCTAGACTACTAAAGCTTAGGAACACGTCGAAACACATATCACATAAACGCATAGGCACATAACCACAGATACACGTAATCATAGAGCACAGAAGTACATAGAGCACATAGATCACGGAAACACACAAGCACGTAGAGCACAGAAACATATAAACACAGAACACATTCCTATTTAATCGCAGAGATAGTCAGAATACAGAAACCTATCATTCAAAGCTTCGCGTGTCGTTCGTATATATTGGTCGTGTATAGTATATCGAGTAGCATCGTATAGTCGTATAGCATAGCATAGCATAGTACCGTCTAGATTGTAACTGAATATCGAATTGAGATAGGATGGCAATGCGAGTCGTGTGTGTTGATCGAAATGACATCAAAATCGAATAATATCAAAATATAAACTCATAAACAGATAAAGCACACATAAACACATAAAATCAACGAGTCATCAGAGTACACGGCTGCGGTTCTCAGAATTAAAACACACAAAATCGGGTGTTAGATTGTCTGCGGCTACTAGACATCGACTACCCAAAGCAATCCGGCTATTCACAGTAGACCTGTCGTCACTTTCGACGTTCGGGATCGTGCTTCTACCTCGATTCTTGGGCATTCCACACGCATTCCTTAGGTCATACTTGTGAGTTCAGGTCGTTGGAGTCCGTCGAATGCCTTGGTGAGATGATATAATATTCGGAACAATTTGCCAAGGTTAGGGTTTCACCCCTGGCTTAGCAATTTCTTCCTTGTTTTAAGAAAATCTAAGGAGAATTTTCATCAAAATGGGGATTTCACTCCTGATTTGGTATAATTCTCCTCGTTTGTTATCGAAAGGAATGAGAAAATCATAAATTGATAAAATCAACATTAGTCAGTGAATCTAGTCGGGAGTTTGCGGCTTTCACACCTATTCCTGACCAAATCGCTTAACTTTAATTGAAAATTCGAGTGCAGTGATAGCGAATAATTGTAGAATAGAGCATATAGGTTTGGTCTGTTGGTTCCTAACTATAGTCTAGGTCTCTATGACAGCGACCCGGACTAGGTCGTGTCTTACCTAATTCCCTATAGTTATGGCTCTGATACCAATCTGTCACACCCCAACTGATGGCGAAATCATCGGGGCATGGCACTGAGTGAAACAGATTGTTCAGAAGTTTCCATAACAACTATCTATATAATCCAGTTAAAGATACGTCCCATACCGTATCCCGAATAAACAAATACATTATTACAGATAACATCCAAACAAGTAGTTCTGTTCCGACAACTCAGATTTAAGTTAATACAAAACATAAATATTGTTTAAATGCTCCTAAAGACCCATCCTGACAAGATCTACAGACAACTATGCCCTAGTTGCTTGTTCCTGACAGACAACTATTTGTTGGGGGCCTCTAAAGCTTTATTCTAGCTTCACTTCCCTAGCAAGCAAATATCTTAAACACCTGTCAGATACGTTAAAATAATGTCAATACATAAAATGTAAAGGTGAGCATACAAGTTTAATAATAGCATATAGAGTTCGAATAGTTTACGCATAACCAGCACGTACACAGAGGGAAATGATGCATGTTAATTATCGACATGGACCTATCGATACCAACGACTACGGGTTGACTGTCCGAGACAGTTCGCAATACATGATTACCACCGTAATCCATGCAAGTAATTGTCCTTAACAACCCCCGTGTGAACGGGTGCTGAGTCCAAACTATAGTACTACGTTGCTAAGGCAAGTAGACAGCATTCCACGTGTAAACATAACAACAAGCATACATTTAGTCACGTAATACATGCAATCGGTTAGCGTTCAAATAGTTTGAATAGTGTGTTCGATTGTGATTTTGATAAGTAACGTATGTAACACCCAAAAGTGCTAAAGCAAAACGGGATTCAAGTATACTCACAGTGATTGATTATGGATTGAAGGGAGCGCTGAGAGTAGGGTTAGCCTGAATAGTTCGATAGTATAACGGTGAGTAATGCGGAAATGTAAACAAGTGTGAATGGATCGAGTAGCCTGGTCGATCGAACAGTAGGTTCGATCGAACGGGCTGTTCGATCGGCTTGAAAGTCCGTTTGAACGGTCCTGTTCGATCGGCCGGAAGGCTCGATCGGCTGGGCCATTTGAGTGGATTACTTCTTCCTCTGATGTGTTTGTGTATGATGGTTTGAACTTTTGAAGTTTTCATTGTAGTATTTGAGAACACTGAAGTGTTCTTACCTTTCAGGTCGATCGATCGAACGGCCTGTTCGATCAGCCGGCTTAACCGATCGGTTAGGAACTTCAGAAGTAGTTCTTAGCAGGATGTCACTCGATCGAACAGCCTGTTCGATCGGCTGGCATTCCATACTACAAACGAGTTGCAAAATCGATTAAGTGTTGAAGCATAGTATCTCATGATCCAAAGAGTAATGTTTACCAATCGATTAGCATATTCTATCGAACATCACCTCGTAAATAGCATACTTCATGAAGTTTTGAAAAGTGTGGGACCATGTGCTAGCCGATCGGCTGGCCCGGCCGATCGGCTGGTATGTCCGATCTGCTGGGCTGTTCGTTCGAACAGCCTAGCCGTTCGGCCAACAAAGTCTGACCTGGTCGGCCTTTCGTCTAACACTTGGCTGTTTGATTATTTGTCATGATTTTAAGGTATTTTGACAGCGAGTTAAACCGTAGAACGTGGGTTCTTACTTGCTTCACCGGTTCGGACAGGAATCACCCAAGTCCGGTCGGTGAACTGTTCGGAACGGTAGTTTGACGTTTAACCCGAAATCGGTGAACCTCGTAGATAGAATGCGAATCTTGAACCTCTTGACTGTTTAGAATGATTAGTTAGTTGGTTCGAGCTCCGTTTCTATCGGTTTTAAGGTTTTGAGTGTAAAAGATTGAGAAAACTTGTATCTATTTCTTTCAACTCTTTTATCCTCCTGAAAGGGTTTGGATTTATGTGAAAATGTTTAGATCTATGAAAGATCTCCTTGTTTGTTTATGTGGAAATCGGTTAGATCCAAGTTATTCATGGTTGAATGAGGCCAAAGTATGATGTTCTTCAAGAACACCATGATGACATCACCCAAGAACACTTAGATCTTGATGATTTCACGGTTAGAAACCAAGTTTTGAAAGATAGAAAGGTATAGAATTGTGTAATGATCAAAAACGTACAAGAATTAGAGTGAAAACTTACCGGAGTTGAGAGAAATCTGAGCAAAGATGAAGAACAAGGGCTGGTTCGGTCAGAGCTTTCCAAAAGTAGAAAGAGTGACAATGACAGGGATTTATAGGCTCCAAAAGAGGAAAGTGGTAGCCGATCGGCCAGAATCTCCGATCGGCTGGGCTGCTCGATCGAACAGCATGTTCGATCGGCTAGCCTGTTCGATCGGTGATTCCTGTTCGATCAGGAACACATTCGAAAACACAGGGTGTTACACCAAACCGCCACCCGGGTCTCCCAACAACCCCTATATATTGTAACCCCCGACCCACTGGTCCCCCCATCCCACGAACCCAACCCCACCGGCTACCCACTTCTCTCGAACCCGCAAACCCACTGGTCCCCCCATCCCACGAACCCAACCCCACCGGCTACCCACTTCTCTAGGTTTGTTATTTGTAATTTTTAGAAATTATCTAATTTTTAGGATTATGTAATTTTTAAAATTTTATTGAAGTTGTAGGTTTTTTTTATAAATGTTGTGTGATTTCTTATAAATTTTTTTTTAATATTCAGCCACGCGGTGCACCCAACCCAAGCCCAACCCAAGCCCAACCCACGCCCCGCCATACCCCGCGGACACGTTACTAGGCGGTGGGGGGCTCCCATTCCACGTGTCAACAAATGCCCCAACCCAAGCCCAACCCAAGCCCCACCATACCCCACGGTCTAAAGGGTGAATAAGAGGCTGGTGGGTCCCATATTTAATTTTAATATATCTACCATTAATGTTTTAATTTAATACTAAGGGCATTTTAGTCATTTTACATGGAGTTAACGGCGAAAACTAACGGACATCCACTCCAGGGACTATTCGAGTAACAACATGTGAAACCACAGGAAGCACCGGTGTAATTTCCAAAATGTTGGGACTATAGATGTTATTTTACCAAACCACAGGGATCATTCGAGCATTTTACTTAATTTATATTGATAAAAAGTATAGTAAATACTAATGATAAATAAAACTATCAAAATAATAATAATTTTTACATTTAAAAAGAATATATATAATATTGAATTAATTTGTCCAATTTAAGAATATATATATAAGGGAGGGTGGGGCACAAGAGGCTTCGACGAGGATTCCATAAAATGGCACTTGGCAATTCCTAATGTAATTAAACTTTTAAAATACAAGTTAATTTTATCTATAAGCTTTTTAAAAGGATTCCAAAAAATGCCACTTGACAATTTTCAACGTAATTGAGCTTTTTTAAAATACAAGTGAATTTGATCTATAAGCCTTTTAAATTTAATATGAACTTGATTATGATGTTACCAATGGAAAACAAATTTTAATTAGATTTACTTTGGTTTTCTAAATTAGAATAAAAATCGTAATTAGACCCTCTTTAAACTCTTATAATTGATCTGCTCCTCTTTGTAGCCTCACAAAAACTCTCATAATCACCGACCTCTCCCTGCAAGTTAACTCACACCAGGTAAGTTTTCTAATCAATCTCTATTCTCTATGTAGTCATTATTCTCGATTTCAGATATAAATTTGTCTTCACAAACAAATTTATATCATATGTATTTTAATTGTATGGTTGAAATTCCTTATTTAGATTTACCTATTTCGCTCAAGGTTACCAATTAATTTTTTATTACAGCGAGGAACCTTATCGGTAACGATAGGAATCGCGTTGCTTAGGAGCATATCTTTCCATAAGTAATATTTGATAAAATTCAGGAACAATTGCTTTGTAAGATTGGTTTGTTTCTAAAAAAACCAGTTTTTACGCATGACCAATAATATGTGGCATTGTCCAGAGCAAAAAGTAGAGATGACCTTAAGCTACTGATACTTGATGAGGATGGTCAAATTACAAACAAAACTACAAATGTCGTGTATAAAGAAGTGTTCAGAAATCTGTAAAGTTGTATCTTGATTTTACAATGTTTGATTTAATAAGAATAATTCATTTATGTAAATTGGTTTACATATTATAACATTACATTATTTTTTATCTTCAAACCTGTGTAGTACACGGGTTTATAAACTAGTATTATAATAGAAAGAAAATTGATAACCTTTCTCTACACCCAAAATTTGAAGCTCCGTCTAGATACTTTGTAATTCGTTGCAAACAATACAATAAGACCTAGACTAATTTGAAATTATAAAACACAACCATATATAAAATTACCATATTCAATTTTCAACAACTGCTTTTCGTTTTCTACTAGTTTTTTCTTGCATTGTTGTGTTTTTGATAACTTTAACTAGTTGAGGGAAGTTTTCTTCAGTATCATCCAACTCAACTCTGATGTCGTTTTTGCTTCTTTGACGAGTTAGGGGTTTCTTTCCGAGATTTCTGAGAAAGTCGAAGGTAAACTTTCAAATTATCTTTCGAGGCCGCCATGAACTTCTCTGGAGTTCGGATTTCTCTAAATGAATGTCATCTTCAATCTGAAAGTAAAATGTAATGAACTTTTATGACGGTTTTTTGGGTATATGCGAGATCAGTTTAGTGGTAATTTGACAATCATGCCCTTGAAACCCCGGACAACTTGTTTAAATAACAGTTTTATGATAATTTTAATCTTGGCCATTTACTAAACAAGTTTACAGACTAGATTGTTTCTTAACCTTCCTATTAAGATAAAATTCCTATTATATCCTGACCTGTTGTATCTATTCCATATTTTAGCCTTGCGTTTTTGTTGGAGATGTTAGCATTTCCCCATTTTCCATAAGACTGGAGGGTATGGAGAGCCTCATCCCCAAGGGGATGGGCCGCCTCGTCACCGCCTCGTAAGCGGGGCTTGAAGAGGATGGACCTAGCGAGGTACGGGATGAACCCCTTTATATCTATATCTATAATAAACAAAACCATTGGGGACACTTGTCACCCATTAGTTTAAGCCAACTCAGCTGCATATGTGGCAGTACATGTGGCATGGCTCTAAGGGCAGGATTGGGATAGCTTCCTATGTACGCTTTCAATTATACGTTATCTCTCATTCTCTCATTCATCATCGTTCCTCTTTTAACCGAAAACCCTAATCGCCAAAAACCCTAGATCAAAATTCCTCTGCATCTTCATCTCTCTCAATCCTGTTCGACAACCTTCAATCGATCTTTAAGACGCAATACTCTTCTCTTTCTGAAGATCATCTACGAATCATCAATCATCGGCAAGATGGTAACTGAATGTTCTTTATCTTTCTGATGTTGAATCATTTTTGTCTAATTTTGAGTTGTGATTGTTTGATGTTTGATTTTTGGTTGCAGATTAAGGATGGATTTGCGGAGGGAAAAGATCTGGTTGCGAGTGTGATGTCCGCCATGGGAGAGGAGCAGATCTGCGCTCTCAAGGACATCGGTCCAAAATAGTTATCTGATATTTATTATGTTAAAGAAAATGGTTTGTGATATCAGCAGAAATTTTTCTGTTAAAACATCATGAATATGTTTGCAGCACTTAGCATAGTACTTGATAATGGATTATTTAAATGATTGTAGGCTCTCCTATTTCTTCAGAACCCTTGAGGTAAAGTTTTCATCGACATGATATTGAAGGATATATATCTTTCTTTCTTCCATTTATCATAGTGGTGTTTGGATTTGCGATATGAAAATAATAATTTGAATGGCATTGATCAATTTGGAATGTTGGATAAAAGTGACTCTGATAATTGGATTATTTAGGTCTCAGATAATAACTGCAACAAACTAAATTGAATATCTCAGGGATAGCTAAGAGTACCCATATATCATCCATTTACGCTATATTTGCTATTTAAAAAAAATGTTAATTGTTAATTTTTTTTAAAACGCACAGGGACGGATCATTGCTTAAAACAGATTTTTCACCCCAGAAGTGGATTAGATCTTTTTCTACATGCAGTGGTATGCGTGCTATGATCTATGCAATTTTTTGAATATTTTCATTCATGTTGAATGTGATTTTGTGAGTTGTTGGCCCTTTATTTGGCGATTTGGTGTTTTTATTTAAAAAAACTATTTTTTGTCAATTGTAAAATTGATTTTTTATTTAACAGAACCTGCTAAAATAGAGAAGATAGTCAACACCTCGGTCAGAAGGGGACACACTAGCCCTGCTTATTTTACTGCATCTGGTGCTATGGTTGGAGGTGTTTTAAGTACTCCCGCTGTAAATGCTCCACAGGTAGGGTCCTTCAATTTTTATTTTTAAATTACCAAACTTAATTCTCAGCCACTTTTTGGCTGTAGTATTATTGCTCATGAAATCCAATTATATTAACTTAATCATTTTACCCTTTAGGTATATTTATATTAACATTTCTACATATTATTAAAAATTAAGGATGATTAAACGTTCATTATTGGGGGACACATGTCACCCATTGGTTTAAGCCAAATAAGCAGACACCTCATCTGACAAGTGGCATAGCTCTTAGACCCGACAGTCTGCTAGGCGAAGGAGGGTTCAGGTATGTTTTCAAAGGGTAGATTGATGAACTCACTCATTTGGCTACGAAGCCAGGGTCTGGAATGGCGATTGCTGTCGAAAAGCTTAAACCGGAAGGTTTTCAAGGCCACAAAGAATGGCTGGTATGCATGTTTTCATTTTGGTATCACCTAAACTCATTTGCGAAATGTTGGGCTTCTAAACGGGTCGTATTCCCGGGTTGTTGGGTCGAACCTGACACTAACCTGGAAATTTTACACGAACCTGAACACGACATGAGTAATCAATGGTTGCACGAACACGACCCGTTTAGTATGATTTTTTCTGTTCCCGTATTAATATTCTAAATTTTTTTAATTTGCTTATTATTTTTAAGGTTTTTAATAATCATGTTTAAAAATATGTCAATTTAATTTTAAGCGTTTTGATTTTGGCATAAAAATATCCAAATAGTTTAAGTTATTACAAAAACACATTTTAAAATAAATAAATAAATTAAAGGGTAGAATGGGTCACCCTGCAAACCTGTCGAGTTGACACAAACATGACGCGTTTAGCTAAACGTGTTAGCGGGTCGACTTAAACACTTACCCGGATACGTTTAGACTAAACCCAAACCCACAAATTTCGTGTTTGGTTTGTGTCGTGTCTAAAGTCACACCCTTACCAAAATGTTTGCTAAATGTTGATGGTTTATTGTTTGCAGACAGAAGTAACTTACCTTAGTCAGCTGCATCATCCGAATCTGGTGAAACTTATTGGCTACTGTTCAGAGGGTCATAATAGGCTTTTGGTTTATGAGTACATGCCTAAAGGAAGCTTGGAGAATCATCTTCTTTGAAGTAAGTTTTCATGCTTTTATATCTTCTTATATATTTTTATTATTTAACTAGGTGTGTAAATAACTGAACGTTCAGTGAACCGTTCTCTGGGAAGTTCATTCATGAACACAATTTTTTTGTTCTATCAGTTAAACAAACTAACATACGGGTTTAATAAATGTAATTTTATATATTAAATAATAAAA
The DNA here is from genome assembly GCF_002127325.2 of Helianthus annuus. Lineage (NCBI taxonomy): Eukaryota > Viridiplantae > Streptophyta > Magnoliopsida > Asterales > Asteraceae > Helianthus > Helianthus annuus. Next base: position 44,582,459 of record NC_035445.2, on the reverse strand, counting down.
AGTTATATTTTTATGAACTTCGTATATTGTACGGGTTAAATAAATGTAATTTTATATATCAAATAATAAAAAAATTTATATCTTTGAAAACCATGTGTATTACACAGATTAAATAAATGTAATTTTGTATACTATATACTAAAAACGTCGTATCTTTGGTAGTATTGGGGGACTGTCTAACAAGTTTGGATGCAATTGGGGGATGTTTGGCGAGTAGGCCAACTTGGTCAACCGGGTCAGGCGCGATCAAAGCTGTTCAAATGGTCAACGTGTGTCAAATTCTGTCAACCTGGTCAATCGTTGTCACAGATGGTATCGACTCCCTCTTATAACTATTTATACATACCTACATTTAATATAAATATGGTATGATAATATTCAAAAATCTCAAAACTTAATGTTTCAAATACAAAGCTCCAAATCAGATCGCATCTATAAAAAAGGCAACTAATGTTAGGGTTTCAAGTTTCGGGTTATTCGGGTCGGGTTGTTTGGGTTTTTTGTGGGTAAAGAAATATCATCACATATTCAAACATCAATAAATGATTTATTTCCATTAAGGGCAAAGAAGGATTGGAGTTTGTGGGTATACGAATATAATTTTTTTCATGTGAGTAATGATAGTTTATAGATATTTTTTTTGGACTACTACCTCCTTTTTTTTTTCCAGGTTGAGCATGCTCAATATTTGACCCTTGGAAGTGTAGCCATGTTTGGTCAAGAAGGAAGTGTAATGGATTTGTTCGAAATATTCTTAGAAATTAGCTTTGGTTTGCTTATGATTTGACTTTTTTTCTCAAAGATGTAATTAATTTGGAAATGTAGTTGTCTTACAACAACTAGAAACCGGATTTGACTCATGAGTGAATGTATAATTCCAAAATTATATGTAAGTTTTATTTCAATCGTTAAATAATTCTTAAATTATCAATACTGACTATTTATATATGTCAGACTTTGGATGACCAGACGCTACCATATTGTGATAATATCATGCCACTTCTTCCTAAGTATCTTTCTAGCGATGACCTGTATCCGTTTGTTAAGCGACCAATTTTTTTCATTCTTTCCTGGGGTGTTCTTATAGAACGGTGATAAATCAAAGCCCAGTTGATGTAAAATCTAAAATTGTATGACAGAATATGTATTTTCATTCATTAAACCAAATTGTCCGTGTATGGTAGAAGGTAACTCTTTGTTTCTTCCAATGTATGCGTTTGTACAAAATATTACATTTCAAAGTAAATAATATGGTTTTGGTTGAAGCCCGCGTATTACGCGGGCATTAACCTAGTATACATATATATATATGTATGTATGTATAGCTGTGTGTATGAGCCATGAGGAGAGACAATTTAGCCCCGTTGAGTCCGGCTTGTGGGAGACGGATGAGACGAGCCGACCCTATGGGGGGCGGTGTGGGGGACCGGTGCCGGGCTAGGCCGGGCCTAAGCCGGCCCCATACCCTTTAGTCTAAGTGATTTTTATTCTAAATTCATATTATTCGAGACCTTTTATGGACACGTGTCCCTAGTTGATTGGCTATTTACCTTTTAATACGTATTTGCCAACAACCTTAGGTAGTTTTTTTCTTTTTTTTATCAATTTGTCACGCCTTCATGAAAAGTTCTTATGATTATTATATGTTTTCGTGAAATAGGTCTTGCAATTATATATTATTAGGTTAGAACCCTGTGTAATACACGGGTTGGATAAATGTAATTTTTTATACCAAATAATAAAACAATATATCTTTAAAATCTTGTTTATTATATTGGAAATAAATGTATTTTTTTATATTAAATAATAGAAAAATTATATCTTTAAAAACCTCGTGTATTGTACGGGTTGAGTAAATTTAATTTTCTATATTAAATAATGAAAAAAGTTACATTTTAAGAACCTCGGGTTATAAAAAATTATATCTTGTTATATCTTTATATACTATGTGTATTATACAGATTGAATAAATCTAATTTTAGATAACACATAATAATTTTTAGAAACCCGGTGTATTACACGAGTTGTATAAAATATAATTTTGTATAGTAAATAATAAAAAATTATATCTTTAAAATATCTCATTTATTACACGGTTTGAACGAATCTAATAAAAAATTATATCTTTAAAAAAATTAATGGATATACTCGATATATGATGGATTGGGTGATTGCGGTGATGGTTCTTATAAATGTCACGTAAACATAGTGAATACCGCATTTGAGTTGAGAGTTGAACACGAAAATAAAAGTATAGAACCAATAAACATTGATTAATGTTTTTGTTTACCCCCTTATAAACATTTTTTAAATGGATTGTACCTTAACTACTTTAGTTTAATAAAATAAATAAATCATTTACATTATATTAGTTTATATTTAGTGTACGTCTTTTGTTAATTTCAGGATAAATAATTTTGAAATCTAATAATATTTCAAAATATTATATTATCTCCTATACGAATTGTTTAAATTTATATTAAATTAAATTTTATAATTATCTTTTAATTAATAAATTATTTATAATTAAGTATGATAGAGAGGAAAAAACTAAAAAATAGATGGCTTCAATAAATGACATGTGTCCCCTCATTAGTTTCTTTTATTATATAGTCAGTTGCGAAGTATAGAAGGGGCGGGGAGGGGCGTCCGACCCCTCGAACTTTTCGCTCAGTAGTGTTATATATACGGTTTTCGTATAGAAATTTTTGGGTATATATGTTTTCGACCCCCCGGTTCTATAAATTTTTTTTGGTATATACGTTTTCGACCCCCCCCCCTCCCACTTGTCATTCGGGTAAAGTTTCGCCACTGTATATAGTATAGGTATAGATGATCTTCTATACAACAATAATATTATTTTATATATTATCTTATACAATATAATTTTTATCATACAAAAATATATATTTAAGCTATAGTACGTATTTATATATTTATTTATATATTGTTTTTGAACAATCATTAGGGATTATAATACACTCGTAATTTAAATGGTTACGAAATGGAAATTTAAAGTAAAAAATAAGTCTTCAACAACCTATTTTGTTAATTTTGTAAATAATAAATAATTATTGATCATAATAAGATTTTAATCCTATGTGAATTGTTTAAATTTATATTAAATTAAATTTTATAATTATTTTTTAATTAATATTAATTATTTATAATTAAGTAGGATAAAGAGAAAAAAACTAAAAAATAGATGGCTTAAATGAATAACATGTGTCCCAAAATTGGTTTAATTTATTATAAAGTATAGATTATATTTTTCGTGAGATAGGTCTTGCAATTATCTATATTATTATATGTTTCGTGAAATAGGTCTTGCAATTATCTATATTATTAGAGTAAATTGCCATTTTAGTCTCTGAGTTTTGTCTAAATTTGTCATTTTAGTCCAAATAGTTTTTTTTTTTTTTTTTTTGCCTCTGAGTCCCTGACTTTTCCCTTTTGTTGCCATTTTGATCACATACACTAACTCCATCCAAAAACTCCATCTTTAACCAGGGGTATTTTGGAGATTTTCATTTTAAATGTTTTCAATTGCCATTTTGATCCAATTCCAAAAAATCAAAAAAAAATTCCAAAAAATTCTAAAAAATAATAAAAATTCTAAAAAATCATAAAAATTCTAAAAAATTCTAAAAAAATACAAAAAATCCGTTTCGGCGCGAACCGTTTCGAGCTGAACCGTTTCGACGCGAACAGTTTCGACCCGTACCGTTTCGACCCGAACCTTTTCGAGCTGAGCCGTTTCGACGCGAACCGTTTCAACCAGTACCGTTTCGACCCGAACCGTTTCGAGCTGAGCCGTTTCGACCCGTACCGTTTCGAGCCGAACCGTTTTGACGCGAACCGTTTCGAGCCGAACCGTTTCGAGCTGAACCGTTTCGAACCGAATCGTTTCTAGCTTAACCGTTTCGAACCAAACCGTTTCGAGTTGTACCGTTCCGACCCGTACCGTTTCGAGTTGAACCGTTTCGACCCGTGCCTCGAAATGGTTCGCGTCGAAACGGTTTAGCTCGAAACGGTTCGGTTCAAAATGGTTCGGCTCGAAACGGTTCAGTTCGAAACGGTTCGCGTCGAAACGGTTTAGCTCGAAACGGTACGGGTCGAAACGGTTCAGCTCGAAACGGTTCAGCTCGAAACGGTACGGGTCGAAACGGTTCAGCTCGAAACGGTTCGGGTCGAAACGGTTCGCCTCGAAACGGCTCAGCTCGAAACGGTTCGGGTCGAAACGATACGGGTCGAAACGGTTCGCGTCGAAACGGTTCAGCTTGAAACGGTTTGGGTTCGAAACGTTTCGCGCCGAAACGGATTTTTTGGATATTTTATAATTTTTATGATTTTTTAGAATTTTTATTATTTTTTAGAATTTTTTGGAATTTTTTTGATTTTTTGGATTTTTTTTTATTTTTTTTATTTTTTGAAATTGGATCAAAATGGCAATTGAAAACATTTAAAATGAAAATCCCCAAAATACCTCTGGTTAAAGATAGAGTTTTGGGATGGAGTTAGTGTATGTGATTAAAATGGCAACAAAAGGGAAAAGTCAGGGACCCAGAGGCAAAAAAAAAACTATTTGGACTAAAATGATAAATTTAGACAAAACTCAGGGACTAAAATAGCAATTTACTCATATTATTATATGTTTCGTGAAATAGGTCTTGCAATTATTATATATTATAAAATGGTCGTTTTAATATTCATTTTTAATAAATTTTAAAGTAAGATGGTCAAACTGCCATCACAATTTTTATTTATGAATACCTTTTCTTTTTCTTAAGTCCGAAATTCATGAAATTCAATAACACAAACTAATATTTCGTAAATTACAAATCGAAAAGTACATAATTAAAAAAAACAGCTGATAAATATTTGTATCTATCTACTATAATAAAAGAAACAAAGTTTTGGACACGTGTCATTCATTGAAGACATCCTCATATATATCTATACTATCTATAATAAGAGATTATGAGCTGATGTAAAACTGCCTATGTGTCAATTTCTAAGGTATGCCACATGTAATCGCTGATGTCATAATTCCTTTTTCAATATTTAGATATGTATAAATCTTTCTAAAATATATAATCAGATTTTATTATTAGTAAATAAGAGATTTCTTTAGGAGGGAAGTTTGAAATTGCATTGGGAGAAGAAATCAGCAATTAATGCACTGTAAGAAGTAATCATATCTATTAATTAATAATCTATCTAAAATATATAATCAGTATCTAAATGGGCAAAAGGGCAAACACTGGCCAACTCCAAAAGTCACGAACTGATGATTCAAAATCAACCACTGATGATTCAAAATCAAAATTATGGCTCCAAATTTAAAATTCAAAATTATGACTCCAGATATATAACCTATCATCTTCTTCAATCAATTACCCTCTCTAATCAATTTCTCTCTCAACTCTCTCTCTCTAAAATTCACAGTCTTTTGAAAGATAAATCATTCGGTTCACAGTAGCAGGCCCCTCTTTTGAAAGATAAATCTTTCTTCTTTGGCAAGAATCTGGAATTATTTCAATTTATTCTTCAATCTTCTGCCTTAATTCTGTCTGCCGTCCTTCAGCCTTACGAAATCTTCATCACAAAGGTACAATTCCATCTCTTTGGTAACATTCAATCTTGGTTTTCTTGCCTTTTCTTTCGATTTCTTACTTTTTATTTACTGGAACCATATTAGGGTTTTTAGAGTCACCAGGGCACAGGTAGTTGAATATTACACTGAATCTTGACCCTCATGTACCGTTTATTCATCATCTTTACCATCGATTTGAATATTATTGTATTTGTATGACCTGTTGTTAATCGTTACCTGACCCTCGATGTGTAGATTATGAGCCCATAAACAAACATATATCATTAATAACCTAGGGGATAAAAAGCATTTACGTTTGACAGAGTATTATGAGCTAATTTCACTAGGTTAAAAAGCATTTATGTTTGGCAGAGTTTTATGAGCTGATATTTGTGCAGTATAATCTTATACAGAGTTAAAAAATATGAGAAGAAAGAGTTTCAGTATGTATCTGTGGTAGAAGAAGAAAAGTTTCAGGTATGAGAACCAACTTAAGAGTTATTAGTTATTATAAAGGAAGATATGTTCTTGCTTATAAAGGTAAAGTTAGAATTGATGACAACGTTATCGGAGAAAGGTCTGGTGGCAAGAAGAAAGACTTTCAGGTATGATTTTCAGTTTTATATATAGATATATAGATCATTATAGTGTCGGTGTATAACGTTTCAATATGCTAAGCGTAATGGTTATTAACGTTTTGGTTGAATTTTATAGGCGTAGAGCGGAAACTACTGGAGAGGTGGAGGCTTGCAAGCGATGTAACTGTAAGAAATCCAAGTTTTTGAGGCTGTATGTAACTTTGTTGAAGAACCAACCAGTGAGAGTGTTTTGGTGAAAAACTTGGAGGGGTCGGTGACGTTGTCGAGGTTGTCAGGAAATGCAAAGTGATAGCATTTCCTGACAACCCTCGACAATGTCACCGACCTCCTAATCTGAGGTTTGAAACCATTGTTGGGTTAAAACAGTGGTTGGAACCACAGTTTGGATGTGTGTTGAAAGTGTGGAAGCGAAGGGTAATAAAGTGGTTTTGTGATTTGGTGGTTTCATAACAGTGGTTTTGTATAGGCTTCTCTATAGTTTGTTTGTTGTTTTTGTTCTATTTGGGGTGTATTTGTTCTTATGTTATGGCTAATATAGCAGTTATAAATAGAAGCATTAGCTCAGGCAATTAAGGAGAACACTATAGTGTTCTTGGAGACGGGATCAGGCAAGACGTTGATCGCGATTATGCTTTATGTCACTACGCTTATCTGCTGAAAAAACCCTCCCCGTGTATTGTTGTGTTCTTGGTACTTGGTACCCACTGTTGTATTTGTCAAACAGGTATGTCGGTTGACTTAGTTGTTTCTTGAACATGTTTTCAACATGTGGTTAAAGCATACTAATGGAAGCTTTGTCTGTCTTATTAGCAAGCGGAGTATGTGAGAAAGCACCTTGATTTGAAAGTGGAGGAGTATTGGGGTGAAAAAGGTGTTGATTTTTGGAATGTTGCTGATTGGAAGAAACAACGATATCAGAATCAGGTATGACAAGTCAACATTTGACTTTTTTGTTGACCGCATACAATCTCATCAGAATTTTGACTAATGATCAAATACGTAAAGTACCCCTGAGGCAGACAAATGCAGTCTTGACTAATAAACTTTTATTGTGTTTCTCTTTACCTTTGTTGTATCATGTAGTTTTTATTTTTCAATTTAAACTGAACACACGTATATGTTATACATCATTGTTACAGCTATTGGCGATGACCCCTGACATTTTAAAGAATGCATTGAGGCATAGATTCTTAACGTTGGATATTATCAAGGTGTTAATATTTGATGAATGCCACAACGCAAAGAAAAATCATGCGTATTCTATCATCATGAAGTAGGGGTGTTCATGAGCCCATCCGATCCGATCGAGGGTCTGCTCATGCTCGGATTGAATTACAACCGATCCGATCGGATCAAATTTGCGAAACCGAGCACAAAAGTGATGCTCATGCTCGGATTGAATTTGAATCGATTGGATCGTTTTCGCTCGGTTTTTATCAAATCCTAACTAAAATCGAGCAGATCGTTTTCGCTCGGTTTCGCTCGATTGAATTAGAAGGTTGCGTTCAACAAAAATAAATCCTAACTTAATTAAAACATGTCCAACACTTAACTAACTAAAGCAATACATAACTAAAATCATGATTCTAAAAATGTTCTTAACAATATCAAGAAGCACAAGATAAAGTGCGAAATACAAATTGTCATTTAGTTCAAAAGCCATCAACTCCTTCTTTAAGCTTGATCGTCTCCATTCACAAAATTCAACTTCAAATCAACATATAACCTATAAACACAAACATTAAACAAAACCATCAAGTTCTACACATTACATAACAACTTTTATGGTTTGTTAATTATAAAAATACCTTTCATTTATTATTAGACCCGTTTGGCAGACTGGCAGCGACGAGGGCTTGATCTTCGAATTTAGGATTAGATTTTGGTGTGTGGCAAGGCAACTGGCAGCGGCGATAAGATATGCAGATCTTCGAAGTTCGAACAATCAGTTTATGAGTATTGTTTTAGGAATTAGGGATTTAGAGTTAGATTTTGATATTAACTATTAAGTTGGTCTAGTATATATTTTAGGCTTTTAATTTTTTTGGGCTAGTATATTTTTTGGGCTTTTAATCTTTAAAATCTATAATATATATATATATATATATATATATATATATATATATATATATATATATATATATATATAGAAAAAGTATATCGTACATTACGGCTTAACGTACTTCACGTACAACAACGTGCGTGATTTGTTCTATAACATGCGTGATCAATGTTTTTAATATGCGTGATTATTGTGTTTCAACATGCGTGATTTTGGATTTTTGAGTTATAACGTGCGTGATTTTAAAATGAACGTGCGTAATTACCTGTCGTACGTGATGTACGTTAAGACGTAATGTACGTTAACCTTTCTCTCTCTCTCTCTCTCTCTCTCTATATATATATATATATAGAGTAGGGTTCCTACGGAAAGTGTGTTTTTCCTAGAAAGTCTAGGAAGCGATCTGGTCCATCGGATTGGTGTGTTTAAGGGTTGGGATTAAATTAATGGCAATCTTGTAATATTTAACTATATTTAATAGATTGTTTTAAATGATCAGGGGTAAAATCGTCATAACAGTGTTTTAAAGCAATCAAAAATAACCGTCAACACATCACATCTCCTTATTACACGCGAATTTCCCTCTCTCTCACTTTCTCTCTCTAAACCCTCAACTAAATCACTCAAAAAGCATACCAAAAATACCTAAAATCATGGATGAAGATAAGAGATTTTCAAACTTCTATAAACGTAAGATCAAACGGACATTGTGTTCTGTGTTTTAGTAGGCGATTAGGGTTCAATCGTGTCCTACATTGAAGTGTTTTATGTTTGCAGGGAAGAGATTAAAAAAAGGTGAACAAGATGGATGCGAGCAGAATCGAAGTCGCTGGAAGAGAAAACACAGTCGCCGGAAGCAAAGTTGTAGTCGCCAGAACCGTAGGTATGTGTTTTAAAATAACAAATGTGTGTATGATTTCCGTTTGTTGGGGATGACTGTGTTTTTTCATTGGTTGTGTTTGGTTATGTGTTTTATGGTATGGTTATGTAGGTTTTATAGAGTATTAATTTGTGTGTGTGGGTTGTGTTTTAAATTTTTTTTTGTTAATGAGTTTGCCCCCAAATGTGTTTTATGGGGAGGTTTTAAAAAAGATGTGTTTTAAGCTCAGTTTGTTAGTGGGTTTTCCCTGAACAAATGTGTTTTATGGACAGGTTTTGAACAAATGTCTTTTATGGGCACGTTTTAACCTGATGTGTTTTAAGGTCAGGTTGTTAATGGGTTTTCCATAAACTCTGTTTGTTAATGGGTTTTTATTTATAATGTGTTTTAAACAGATGTGTTTTAAGGTCAGTTTGCCTAGGTTTTAAACATGATTAAATTAGGTTTGTGGATTGTATTTTAAAAACATAAATGCCCTATTGGGTGTTTCTCATAAATGTGTTTTACCATTAACTGGCACATGTGTGTTTTACAATGAGAATGTGTGATTGGGAATTGTGTTTTATAAATCCTAAACAAGTGATTTCCAGTCAAACGGAGAAAGAGTGAGAGAATAAAAGGAAAATGGCTTTCAAGGGTACCCGGAAACCCACCTGACAAACCAATTATACTGGATGAATCAGACACAGAAGAAGCATCACCTTTACTAGGTGCGGTTAGTTGTGGCAGTGAAGGGTGGGGGATAACTTATATGGCTATCTGTCTGATCAGTTGTGTTTTTTTGTTACTAACAGTTGAACCTGTTAACAAAACTACAAAAACGGTAGACAACAAAGTAGACTGCGCACAACAACCGCCTGCCGGCACCCTTCTGTCTGACATTGCACATCTGTTTCCGAACGTAATGGATAAAAATGACGATTTACAGTCAGAACCCAACGAAAATCGTGAAATGTCCATATGTAAGTTATATGAACAAACGTGAAACCATATGTTTGATGATGTAAAACACAATGCATACTACTAACAACTTTTATGGGCTTTAAATCAGCGGACGCAAGCAAAAAGGGTATCGATACCGGTAAGAAAAGGATGGACAAAAAGGCTGGAATCGAACCGAAAGAAAAGAAAGCTGCGGTTATACCAACAGTCAATACGCCTAAAGAAGCAGCACACGGTAAATGTAAAATTATGAACTAAATTTCAGTTACTGAAAAGACTGACTTGCTGATCGGCTTCGTGTGTTGGTGTTTTGTCAGGTTCCACAATAGAAGATTCTGATGATGATTTTGACAACCCACCTTGGAAAAAAACGAGGTCGGGTGCTGGCCCACGAGTTGTTGAAAAAACACAACGACCCGCAGATGCTAGTTCAATCAAAGACTCAAAAACACGTAAGAGGCCAACAACGGTCAAGAATTACATACCACTTTCAGATGGGAAACTAACTTTGCGATTGGCTCTGAAGCACATGGGGGAGTTGATGGAATCTTTGAACGAAAATCAACGGGGGGCTGTCAGAAACATAGGTTTAGGGTCAATACTTAGCTTTAATGGGTCCGATTCCCTCAACTCTGAGTTGGTGGTTGGTAAATAACTACGACACTAAAACACGGGTCTTGAATTGCGGTAGCCACCACATTCAAATAACAGAGGAATTGGTGCACGATGTGTTCGGCGTACCAAGAGGGAATGAAGAAATAAAGGAAGTAGAGAGAGCAAGGGCTGATTTCCACGAGGTTGTGGCAGAATGGAAAGGACAATTCGAAAGCGATCCTGCACGCTTGACGCCTGTTCAATTCAAAACATAAATGCAGGGCCAACAAGCGAGCGGGAGAATCTTTGTGTTGAACTTTTTGTTGTTCTACAACACACTGATCGGAGAGACAAACAAGAATTCATCAATTAATATGAAGTTTTTACCAGCCTTGCATCGAGGGAAGGATATCAAAAGTTTTAACTGGTGTACATGATCAGGTGTCTGGATCGAACGATGCAAACATGGACACCAAAGGAACCCTTTCTTGGACCAATGCCTTTGCTAGTGGTATGTTCTAAAATACATATATAATTTTCTAAATCACACACTATGATTGTGTTTTAAAACACATCTGTTTGCTGGTAAAACACATTAATATTGTTTCAATATAGTAATGCACCAATATAATCACAACATATTGTGAAAACCATTATGACGAAATCTGATCATAAAAAACCACAATGTGATGTAATGTGGAATAGGAAAAACCATCAACACACATTCGAAGTGTTGTTAAACAGCATTATAAGTGATAAAACACAATCTGATGTATATAAAAACCTTAAAACACATCTGACATCAGTTTGTTCTTGGTTTTTTACAGGCTGCGTTGATACGTGACCAAAAGATATACAAAGAAGGTGAGCCAAGAGCAACTCATCTCATCGAAGATATCACTGATGACGATATCGAGGCAGTCAGCATAAAGTTGGACTCGGTCAGATTTGATCAAATTTTAGTGGATGCATATGAGTTGCAACCGGAACAAAGCTATCCATTTGCAAAAAAAAATCTGATGAAGAAATTGAAGCAAAAGAAGTGAAAACAAATAAGAAAGATGAAACCAAGACTGTAAAACACATTAGCAAATGTGATCCAGAAAAAAGAAAAAAGTCTGTTGTTAAGCCGGCCGGTAAAACGCATGGTAAACCTCCGGTCTCAGAGGTACCGAAAAAAACAAATTGAAAAGGAGCTGGCGAAAACCGATGAGGTTGGGAAGAAGAAAACTGATGTTGAAAGTGGCCCGGAAACTGCGCCTGTTCTCAAAGAAATTCCGGTTAATGCGGGTTTCCATGCAGAGTATGCAGAATGCATGAATGTAGATGTTGGCCGGGAAACAGTGCCTGTTGTGGATACATCCGATATAGAAAAATACTACAGAGAAACAGGCGAGTGGGGGCAAACACAACAAAGTCAGCCGGGGATTACCTCACCTATGGTATCTCAATATGGATCGACACAAAGCGACGAGGTAATCTTCTAATTTTCCATGTAATTCTACTAAACACAAACATAAGTGAAAAACATTTAAATTGAAATAAGAAATTACTTAAAAATAAATTTTTTTGAGATGTGGCACATGTAACACCTTAAAACACATTCAGAATACCAAAAAACACATTTTCAGAATAGTAAAACACATTGAAGATTGGGAAAATATCACGCTGAACCTTTGTTACACATTCTGATTGGTAAAACACAACACTGATTGGTAAAACACCTTCATTATATATATTTTTATATAGAATAATGAATAATAATGATTTAGGCCAGCTTGACAAGCCTCTTGATAATGATGAAAAAAAACAAATAATGATTGGTAAATATCATTTTTAAACTGGTAAAACACTTTCAGAATGGTAAAACACATTGAAGATTGGGAAATAGCACACTGAACATTTGATACACATTCTGATTGCTAAAACACAATGTTGATAGGTAAAACACAATAAGCATTGAAATAAAAAAGAAAAACAATAATGATTGGTAAAACACATTTTCAATCTAGTAAAAACACATTGCATATTGGGAAATAAGACAATGATAAAGTGTGTATGATGTAAATCAGGTACATGCGGGAATGTTGGAAGTGTTCTTGAATCAATTCGACGAATGTGTAAAAAGGATAAACGACACTTTTACAGAAGGTTTCCAATTGTACCCCAAAGTGAGAAAATAAAAGAGATACACACATTGTGGACTGAGAAGCTGAAAAAGGTTGGATCGACGTGTACGACAACTGCACAACCACAAACTCCTACAGATAAAACACCGGAAAAAGAGGCAAATAAGGAGAATTTGGATATGTCACAGTTGTCGCAGTGGACACCTTCATTGGTAGAAGAGATATGTAAGACGGTTGACAAGACAACCACACAGACGACTCAGCTTGTAGTAATTGAGCAGCCCGCACAGACGACTCAAGTTGAAGTAATGGAGCAGCCCGCACTCGTCGTCACACCGATCTCCCAAAAAACATAGGAGGAATATGAATATACGATTAGACGTGGGCAGCTTATACACGAGTTGGACCTTGGAAAGCGGAAAATAAGACTGCAAAGACAAACAGAGTTGACCGATGCTCTAAGGTCTCTATACGTGAAGCGGGCAGTAGAGATTAAGGCAAGCTTGAAAACGCTGAGGTCTCAGTCAGCTCATACATGTTTTCAGCCTGGGGTTCAATGTGGTAAGTTATAAAAATGCCATTTATAATACGAATGTTTCTACAAAATATTTTCACACAATATTTGAAACTGATTCTGATGAATATATTATAACACATTTATTAAAACACATTTGTATACATTAGGGATGTTGTGTTTAGAACTAAGAAAGGAGTGCCGGTTATGAGATCTCCGCTCGAATCATTATTGCCGGGAATCAAAGTGCACGTATTGGTAATAAGCGCATGGGCGGATTTGTTGAATTATAAAGAAAAATTCAAGCAAAAGGGGAGCATCACACGCCTGTTCTGTTCAGTAAATATGTTGGTAAGGCTGATCATAATGAAATTGAAATTTAAGTTTACAACTTTAGTAATATTGTTTAACGCAATCACTTTAAAATGCAGAATGAAGAAGACTACATAAAAAATGCAAAATCGAGGGCAAAAACATTCGCAGACAACATGGAACCGGTTTTAGTTTCTGCTGATGTGAAAAAGATACCTGACCAGTCGCTCATCTTTGTACCAGTCTTACACGACGGTCATTTCTATTGTGTATGTTTTAATTTAAGGGACATGAAGGTAGAGGTTTTGGACAACAGCGCTAAGGATATCTCAATCCAAGCCAAATACAAAAAACGGCCGGAGAAATTGGTACGCCCCTCTATATATAAACTACAAACGTCCTTTTTTTATAGAAATGCATGCCATTTGATTACACCTTTGTTATAACACAAATAACAAACTGCAAAATGTTTAAAAATAGTTCATAAAGATATATAAAGTTTGATGTTAAAACACAATTGATACTGAATGATATTAACTTAAAACACACTTCGTCAGAATTATAAAGTTTTATGTTAAAACACAATTGATAATGAATGATACGTTATCAGCACTATTAATACTTTAAAACACAGTGAAATGTGACAACATAATAACAAATAATATTAACTGGATGTTAAAACACATTGATACTGAATGCTACGTCGTCAGCACTATTAGAACTTTAAAACACAGGGTAATGTGCCGCTACATAATAACGGTATTATGAACTTAAAACACACTGAGTCAGAGCTTTAAATTAATCCCTTTAGTTTAAAACACAATCTGATTAAATTGTTTATCATGCAGCGTGATGCTTTATCAGTGTACTTGGAAAAAAAATGGGCATCCAGCGGGCGGGTGATCGGTAAAGTTGAGCCGGTACGATTGGAGATGCCATGGCGTACAAATAATAATGTAATCGATTGTGGCGTTTTCCTGATGCGCCATATGGAAACATACAAGGGCATAGCTGGAAAAGGTTGGGAATGCGGATTCTCAAACGAGTGCACTGATGCGGGTGAGATTTCATACAAGCAGCGCAAAGAAATTGATGATCTCAGGCATAAGTACATTACGAAGATGCTCCTAAGTGAAGCAAACGAGTACAAAAGTTTTGTTAAAGCTGAGGTTGCTAGATATAACAAGTTGTCGGCTGATGAAAAAAAGAGGCTAGAAGCAAAAGCGTATGACGAAATCCTTGAAAGATTGGATAAGTAACTTAAAATAGGATGTTCTCGTAAGACACTTCGTTGGCGGTGGTTTGTTGAAGTAATGTGGGATGTTCTAAAAAAAACAGTTTTAACATTTTGTTCAGTTATCTTTTGGAATTTAAAAAATTAGAATATGTTCAGTGTGTTCAGTTATCTTTTTTTTTTTTTGTGTTTCCTGTCGATAAAAATGTCAAGTATAATAGTTTGAACCTCTTTAACATTGTGAAATTATGTCGATAATGTTACTTTGTTTCGATCTACATAAGACATACAGTTGTATGACATCTTAAAACACAGCCTATATACATCATGCAAATACTGTGATCTGGTAACCAGCCTATCTATTTCATCAAGTCTCTATACTTTAAAGAAAGTTAAAACACTTTAATAGCTTTACAAAAAAAAACTGTATACCAAAACCTGCATGCTAATAAAGTAATAACCATAGGATAAAACAAAATAATGAACAATAAAACACACCATTCAATGAAAGTATAAAAAACATTGACTTCAGCTCCGAATATCTGTTAAAACACATTACATATAACATGCTGATGGGTTCTCAGGAACTTAAAACACATTTTAATCTTTAAACACAATAACTGTTAAAACACATTACATATAACAGGCTGATGGTTTCTCTGGAACACAGTTAATACTTTAAACACAGTTGAAAAACTGTGATCTGGAAACCAGCCTATCTATTTCATCAACACTTTATAGTTTAAACACAGTTAAAACACTTTTTTTATAAATTAAACTATATGCCAAAACCACGAACAAATCAAGCATCCTATAAAACACAGGAGGCTATTTAAAAAAACAAACTTCACACTAAAACACAAAGCAACAATAACATAAAATGTCGAATCCAACAAGTCTTAAAATCAACAAAACAAATCCAAAAAAAACATACGAGAAAAATAAAATAGAACATTGAATAGTTCAGCAACAGACTTAAAGTTTTGATAAAAAAGATCCTACTCTGCCATGTCCTCATCATCCATATCTGCATCATTTCCAGATGTGTAAAACACATCATCAGCATCGTTCGATCCAGGACCATCACCTTCAACAACTGTAGCAGCATCTCCTTCGCGAATTGTATCTTCATTACCTTCAACATTCCGCGAAGCACCTGCCTCAGGCACAGCCACAGTGTATTTCCAACACGTTACTCTGTTATGACCATATTTTTTACATAATGAACATTGACGACGTTTACTTCCAGACTGCCTTATGGCTCGCTCCTTTTGAGATTTAAGGCGTTTATGAGAACCACAACCCTTGAACCTGGTACCAACTGGAACACGGATAGTGGCGGTGCTCTCTGGAGCAACTCCTAGCAGTTCAGCAAATCGATTACGTCGTGTCTTGGGAGGTGCATTTATTTGAGCTTCATCAGCAACTGACATAAACTGCTTGATATGATCACGAAAATCAGACAACTTATCAAATTTTGAAATCAACTTGTTCACAACATACTCAGTTGCGTGACTAATCTCACGAACACAACGGTTAACCTCCTCACTACGATCTGGATCTCCACCATCCGTAAGAATGGACCCGGGGGAACTATTTGGAACAGCTTCACGTGTCCAACGCCTCAATATATATTGTTTCAGAAACTCCCTTACATCAAGAATCCGTAACACGTAGAAAATGTGACTGCACAACAATCCAAATTGCTCAAACCTGTTGCAGATACACTTAACAGTAACATCCTCCTCGCGTATCATAACCTGTAACATTTAATATCCATAAAACACAGTTCATATAAAAAATGGATAATTAAAAAAAACCAAAAATAATGTATACATAAAGTAAAACAAAATGTCACCTCGAGAAACGAAAAACATGGCTGATCGAGATCCTTTATGAAAAACTTAATGAAATCACCGATGTCATCTAATCTGACACTAGTACAACGATGAATAGCATGTTGAATCTCGAGTTGGACATCCAAAAATATAGTTCTGGTATATATCTGAGCTGCTTGCTTCTCGAGAACAAAATCACTCCACTCTCCAGGGTTGGTGTATCAAGTGTCATGATCGTTTTTTTCGATGCTCATGCCTTTGCGCTTCAATAGCCGTGTCGAAGTGGCTAAGAAATTCAACCAACGTGCACTTTGGATTGCTAATCTTGCCAAAAAAGTGATTCTCGCTTTCGGACCTAGATGATGTCCGCATAAGACCAGACATTTCTTCCTCGCGATAGTAAGCTGGAATCCATGATTCACGTAGCCCGTATATATACGTCAGCCATTCATGGTCGGTTAAACCGAAATCATTTAAAATAGCTGCCCATTCAGCCTCAAACGCTTCGGGCAATAGAGAATCAGTCCAAACAACTGCAGGCAATCTTTTCCTGAAATCTGTATTTGAACACAGGGCAGCCCCGACCTAAGGGAACATTTTAGCATGTATGACAAAAAAAATTATTAAAACACAGTAAAAAACACACATGTAAAAAAAGAAAACCATGTCATATAAAAAACAGACCTTTGTAGTGAGTTTATCCATGATATGCCACATACATAACCGATGCCTCGACTCAGGCCAAACATCCGCTATAGCCCTTTTCATCGCAGGGTCTTGGTGTAACGATTACGGGAGGCGCGTACCCATATGCGTTCTTGATCGCCCTAAGTAACCAGCTATACGTCTCTGTCGTTTCAGAACTGAGAATTGCCGCACCAAGTGTCACGTTCCTATTATGATTATCAATCCCAGTGAAAGGGACAAACATCATGTTATACCTGAAAAAAAAAACACACAATAAGCGATGACAATAGAACATAATGTATTTATAACACAGTAGGTTTTAAAACACATTGAATATATAAAAAATTAAACTCATCGTTACTTGTTACGCTTGTAGGTAGCATCAAATGATATAACGTCCCCAAACATATAGTAATTCCTCTTCATATCCTCGTCGGCCCAAAAAATGCACTTCAACACACCTTCGTCTGTCGTTTCATATTCACAAGAGAAGTTCGGTAAAAACTCATTTTTCCTCATCAGTCGCTTGACAAACATTTCCGGATCAAACTCTCCGATAAAAAGATTTAGTTCTTTCTTGAAATTTTTAAAATCGACTTTGGTCGCACCGACTTTGTCGAACCCACCATACACTTCCTTCATAATGTTAAATGCACGAACAGGACCAATGTTGAGATGTGACATCTTGTTTATCATCTCTTCGTGTGCACGATTAATACCCCAGTTTTCCTTGAGAAGATGTAAATCTTCTTCATGCACAAAATCATGGTTGTGCGCCTCTGTAAAATGATACAACAAATACTTCTTAGCATCGGTAAGCTTTATTCTGATCGCAGCTTGGCAGCCGGTCCTTTTGGATGGTACCCTACGTACCCACCTATCAGACGGCTGTTTGACTAAAGTATCGACCGGTCGAAAGTCTTTTTGACCCTCCTTTGAACAAAAAAAGTACTTGTTTATAACAATACCACGGTTCTCGTGCTGTGTGCCCTTCCTTACAGTCCAACCTCCCGCTTCTGCGTAAGTTTTATAAAAGTTATACGCGTCATCAACTGTGTCGAATAACATGCCCTCTGTTGGCGTCAACGAAGAGGGTGAATCTGGAATATATCTCTTTGTTCCAGTGTTTGGAGAGACTTGTTCAACACCACGTAATTGGTAATTAGGTGCATCTACAACACATGACAAAAAATGAGCATAAAACACATTTCTAAAACTAAATAATGCAAGTTAAAACACAACCATTCAATGATACTATAAAAAACGTTGACAACAACCTCAATATCTGTTAAAACACATAACTTGTAAAACACATTACTGTTAAAACACATCATACAATGTGAAACTATAAAAAACATTGACTTCAAACTCAATAACTTTTAAAACACATCACATATAACAAGCTGATGTTTTCTCAGAAAGAGTTTAAATAAACAGAACAAAAAACTACAAATATGGAAGTTAAAACATACCATTCAATATCTAAGAAAAGGGTGATCTTCGGACTAGAAACCATCAGCCCACTTATTTGAATCAATAAACACAAAAAACCTGAACCTGCATGACTGTTAAAACACAACACCAATAACAAGATGAAGGTTTGGCACAACCTCAACATCTGTTGAAACACATAACTGGTAAAACACATTACTGTTAAAACACATCATTCAAGAAGAAACAATAACAGAACACATAACTGGTAAAACACATTACTGTTAAAACACAACATTCAATATGGAACTATAAAAAACATTGACTTCAACCTCAATAACTGTTAAAAAAATTACTATTTAAACACACCATTCAATGAAATTATAAAAACCGTTGACTACAACCTCAATATCTGTTAAAACACATAACTGGTAAAACACATTACTGTCAAAACACAAAAAACCTGAACATGTATGACTTTTAAAACACAACACCAATAACAAAGATGATGGTTTGGCACATGAATTACAAATATGGATTTTAAAACACACCATGAAATATCTTAAGAAAAAAAAATTAATCTTCAGATCACAAAAACATCGGTCACCTTATAGAATCACTCAACACTAAAACCTCAACCCATCTGGCTGTTAAAACACAGCATCAAGAACAAACTGACGGTTTTGCAGAAACATGATAATAAACAACACAAAAAACTACCAAAGTAACTGTAATTACCATCTCCACCATCAGCAAGTGTGTTCGAAGCCATGATTTTTCAGACTGAAATAATATTGAATAAGAACGATGCTGGTGAAGAATAGAATGATCGAAATTAAAATATATAGATATGTGTTTCGTGTTCGTGATATTTGGAATAGATTTGGATTAAAAAAAACTACAATCCCGAAAATCATGCATGTAATCGGTTACACATATGATCATGCAAAAAAAAGTTATTTGAGATAATTACCTAAAATAAAATAAATATATGAAATTACATGTTTGCCCTTCTAGTTAAAATACATCCATGACACATGTCAATATACTATTGCTTCCTAGACTTTCTAGGAAAAATAGACTTTCCACACAACTCCCACTATATATATATATATATATATATATAGGGTAGGAGTTGGCTAGAAAGTCCAAATTTCCTAAAAGTGTAGAAAGTCATAAAACACCAAATTGTCAACCATAAAACACACCAAAAACCAACAAATAACAAAATGAAGATTAATAGAACATCATATTTGTGGGTTGTGTTTTGTGTTTTGGATGATAAGGCTCTGATTATCGAATAACAAATATTATTGTGTTTTATGTTGATTAGCATGTTGTGTTTTATATTCATAGTTCTACGATTGTGTGTTTTAAGTTTTTTATAAACTATTATGGTTTGAATATGATGTTTTAGTAATTTTCACTCTGTTATTTGTGGGTTTTAGGTGTGTTTTATGGCTGAAATTAGAGTGTTTTATGACTTTTTACACTTTTTAGGAAATTTGGACTTTCTAGCCGAACCCCATCCTATATACATATATATATATATATATAGGGGACCGCTAAAATGAGAACCACCTCGAGTTGTAAGAACCATGAGAACTACACCGTACGGGGCGAGGTGGACCAAAATTTTTTTTCATAAACGTAGTTGCGTGTATTATAAACACATTTGTAAAAAAATTTCAAAAAAAAATTGTCGTGTGTGTAGTTTTGAGCACCACAAGTTTGTGTTTACGGGTACCGTAAATCTAACCGGAAAATTTACGGGTACCGTAAACACAAACTTGTGGTGCTCAAAACTACACACACGACATTTTTTTTTAATTTTTTTTTACAAATGTGTTTATAATACACGCATCTACGTTTATGAAAAAAAAAATTGGTCCACCTCGCCCCGGATCAAAAAGTTCTCACGGTTCTTACAACTCGAGGTGGTTCTTATTTTAGCATAATTCTATATATATATATATATATATATATATATATATATATATATATATTATTAAAAAGAATAATTCGAGCGATTGACGAGCGAGCGGACCTTTGCTCATGCTTGGATTGAATTTGAATCGAACCGATCCGAGCGGCTCATTTACAAGCTGAGCGGGAATCGAACGAGCATTTTTCGAGCATTTTTCGAACGATCGTCGAGCAGTTTGGACAGCCCTATCATGAAGGTATATTAATGATCGTAATTTTTAACGTTATTAATTTGTTTTAGTTGAGTTTAAAAATTGAAATAATATTTGTTCAAACCACTGCTTGAAACTACTGTTCGGTTAAAACGGAGGTTTGAAACCATTGTTGGGTTAAAACAGTGGTTGAAACCACTGTTTAGATGTGTGTTGAAAGTGTTTGGATGTGTTGAAAGTGTGGAAGCGAAGGGTAATAAAGTGGTTTTGTGATTTGGTGGTTTCATATCAATGTAGTTCTTTCCATTTACGTTTTTTTCTATTTTTATGTAGTGAAATTGGCTGAATTTATGAAATGTTTTTAGAGCTTTATTGGAAGAACCGAGAAGAGAGGGTTTTTGAACTAAAGTATATGGGTGCATCAACACATCTCCTGGAAAGTATAAATGCAGAATGAAATCATACCGGTGGATGGTTAAAAGTAGAAAAAATGCGGATCTCACCTTAGATAGCTGGAACAATTTTGTAAAACTTGGATTTTGTATAGGCTTCTGTGTAGTTTGTTTGTTGCTTTTGTTCTATATGGGGTGTATTTGTTCTTATGTTATGGCTAATATAGCAGTTTTATATTAATTATGCAAAAGAACAATTTCATCAGCAATTCAATATTAAAGTTTTCAAATTAGAAGAAGAGGTACCACCATCTTATTTTTCAATATCATAATATTTTTATTAACCATCGAGATAGTGTTGTTAATGACATTTTTTTATAGAATGTTAGATGTATTTTGATCTTATCCACTAAAGAAAATCCGTTTGTTACACTTAACTAAGAACAAGTTTTGTTTGGTCCAAATAAGACTGCTTTTAATGAAAGTTTGTGCGAATGTCAATTCATCAAATATTTGTTCACATGATAGTTTACATAGATAAAAACTTTTATCATTATGGTTATTATAATACTAATACATACTGTATTTAACATTATTTTATAAAGATATATTTGATGCACCTCTTTTGTACACGCCTCTTTTGTTGGGATTGAACCATATCAGAGGAATAGATAATAAGAGCCAAAACTGGTTCACATCAGTGGATTCATCATAAGCAGCTGTTTGCATGTAACAACCATGTTATTATTTAGCGATTTCCGTATATAATTACAAATTAATGAGTACATGTATTTAAACATTCATGCACAAAATACGGGTATTTTGAACTTTTTACTAATCATTAGTTATTCAACATAACATAATTGAATTCGTCGTTTAAAAATTTACGACGAGGCAATGTGCGGAAGCAT
Source organism: Helianthus annuus (assembly GCF_002127325.2). NCBI lineage: Eukaryota > Viridiplantae > Streptophyta > Magnoliopsida > Asterales > Asteraceae > Helianthus > Helianthus annuus. The sequence continues at coordinate 44,560,200 of NC_035445.2, read as the reverse complement.
GCAACTCTATCGTGTTCGGTTCTTCGTTGATGCTTGATCGTCTTCCGGCATCCGAAATGTACCTACATTTCATAAAACATGAAATGATTTTAGTCATACGCGGTTTAAAGCTTGTTCAAAAGGATTCGCGAAACAAACTTAACAAGATTAACTGGGCTCTACCGTAACTTACGGTAGCCACCGTAAGTTACGGTAGCCACTGAGCAACACAGGTCTGCCGTAAGGCAGTAGAAGACCACCGTAACAGCTTTAGTTGCTACCGTAAGTTACGGTGGCTACCGTAACTTACGGTAGCTGCTGTATGTTCCTCATGCTTTGCTGTTTTGACCCGTTCATGCATAAGTCAAACAAAAACATGTTTATATGATCCTTAACTCATGAAATTCATAATTTCCATACCTCCTATCATATTAATCTCAAATCACGGGTTTCTTTCATAATAAAACCCGTTTACGCTCAAGTTCTTATTTTGACCCATTAAGAGTATTTAAGCACCTTCTAGCTTAAAATCGCTTTCGATTGCTTCTAGCATTACGTTACCACGTTTCTTATCATATAATTTCCCACCACAACTGTATTTATGGTGGGTTTACTATGGTAATCTATATAAACCGAGTTTTACCCCTCGACTCATTATTTTACGGCAAGGACTCAAATAGAGCCATTTGACTAACGTATCACATCTTTCAACTTCTATACTCGTCCTAAGTATTTAATTATGCATACTACTCTTTTCCGAACCAACCTTATGGGTCGTTCGCTCGATTTAGCTTACAAGGGCATTTTGGTCCATTTAGTCCTTTAATTGAGACAAGGGGCTTTTAAAAGCATTTTCGACCCAAAAGCCCTGTTTTAAACTATGCATTTGAATTCGAAAAGTCATTATGTTTTCAAAACACAACGATCATCATACGAATCATTCGGTTTGCTTAGTAAAGAAACCAAATGTCTTTATGACTGCATTTAACTATCAAGGAGCCTCTAATTCCTATTGAGTAGTTAATCTATATTATACATACCTGGCTCGGATCAATATATATATTGACCCGTTTCGATACCTTGCCTTAGTACCCGCTAAGTAATAGCGATGTAAGTACCCATTTGATATTTATTCCTGAAATCATACAACTCGACAAGCCATTAGTCGATATTGTCAAAAGGTGATATTTTCACCCTTTTGACCCGTTTGTTTTAATTGACCGATTATATTGGCGAGATGAAGCTCATTGCCATCTCGCCTACACGACTCGCTCCAGTTTTCATTGCGCGGTCATTTTAATTATAAATCACTTCTTAACGCTTTTTGGCCTATCAAGGCTTTCGAAATAAAGTACCTTTCAAAACCAACAGCTATTGTCAACGAGTGTCCAAATTACAATTTTACCATTATTGGTTATTATGACTTACCTTATATGGTAACCCTTAAAAGTACATGTTTCATTCGTCATAATATGATCGAATTACCGATTTAACTCATTTTTAGCCATCAGTATGGTTTCTTATCATATTTGATTTCCTTATTCCGTACGACTACACGCCAGAACACCATAACTCAATTAGGTATTAGTCTTATTCTTAATCAATACGACAAAGAATATTCCAAAATATATGACTAGTGTAAGCTATACTTACCTTACATCCGAATTATGCTTTTCCTCCATTCTTGATTTGTTTGACCCGCTTCATTTCCCAAGCCTCCACCTAGCTCGTTAGGCGTCAAACTATTTTAAATCATTTACGAGGCGGTTAAATTAGTCATAAAAATCACGACTATTCCACCTCACTTATTTTCTATGCCGAAGCTACTATTCGACTTCATGGTTAGTTAACTTAGCTTATCAAAAGTTAACTAATTTTTGATCACATGGTTTACGCAATTAAGTCGAATCAACATTATGATTAGAACCCGCTTTACCCTATCTTTCACGTAATTAGTCAAACAAGGCAATTACGCGTTTCATTCGTAAATTCAAAATATGGATATTCACTTAGGCATTTTAACAAACACCTTGTGGGCATATTCTATAAAATCAACAATCAATTTTCATAACTAGTTATTTAGCCAAGCTTAACACCAAGTAAGCATGTTCATATCAATTTTCACATTAACAAAATCTGAATTCACTTCCTAGAGCTCAAATTACACTAGAACAACAATCAAAATTCTAGTGTTTAACATATTCTTACAAAACCCACTTATCACCTTCAATGGTGATTGTGAATTAACAAGAATTAAGCAAAATTTCAACAAGTAATTGGCTAGGGTTTATCCCTAATCACTATCTCATTCTTATTTCATCCAAGCAACTATCATGCATCATGAATTTCGAGTTTTAAGTATTGTTTCAGAATTTCAATTGGAATCATTCAACGAAATTTCACATACCTTATGATCATTTCACTGAGGTGATCACTAATTTGTGTTCATGCATTGATTTGGCTCTTGATTTGGGCTTCAATTTGATCAATTTGTTGAACTAGGGTTTGGAGCCCCTTGTTCTTGCTCCTGGGCGTACGCACACACACACACACAATGTGTGTTGTGTTTTAATTTTTTAGTTTTTATAATTCAAGTATCCTTTTTGGCAACTTAGGTCCCTCTAGTTTAGTTAGTCATTAAGTAGACCATAACCCACCTATTTCTAGTAATATTCCCCTTATTAACTAGGTTAAACATTCCTAGTTAACTTAATGGGTTCGGGAAGTCATAACCCGTTTTATTTTAAGTCCCGTTATCTCGGGCCTTCTATATACTTTTGTTTTCTCAAAGTATTTATCCTCTTTTAATTAACATCAACTTTATTTATTTAAATTCTAATATTTACCACGTTAATTTTTTTACCACTAACAGTGTTTTACCCGTTATCACTATTAACGTGGTTTGATTACCAAACCCATTTTTGGGGTGTTACAAGTCTACCCCCTAAAGAGGTTTCGTCCTAGAAACCTTTTTCTTACATGATTTCGAGTTTAACTCCATGCATTTGATCTCGTTAATCAATTGAGCATTGCTCATATTTTAACTGATTGTTAGTATTATCAGAAAAGTATGGTAATATCTTTTTAGTTTTTAATCATCTACGTATCTTATCTGACATAATGCAACTTGAAATAACGTAATCTCGTTATTTCCACTAGTTTAATTAACTTAGCAATATTCATCACTTGGCTCTAATATTCGTCACTCGGCTCTAATGTGATTATACTTCACATTACACTTCTTGATCGTGATCATGTCACGTCATGCCAAATTTTACATCAACTTTCTATTTTCAGAATTATCACTTTTCGAATATATCGTCTTGCACCTATCAGTGTCAAGACTTATATTTTACATGTTTACTGTTTATACATCTATCATAACTCATTTTTTTTGTAGAAACGTTATTTCTTACCAAAACCGAAGTTTTAGTTTAGCGTCTTATCTTTAACTTTTGTCAATTATCCATACCGGAATATTGACAGTCCAAAATTTATTCCTTTTTAGTCTTTGACTTATGCGAGGATTCTCCATTTATTCCCTCGCTTTGTCTTATTAACCCGTAGGTTTTATCACTTAGTCTATGGGCTATTTTATTAGACCTTCACCTCTTTAAGGCGAGGTCCTTATAATCTATCTCTTTCTAGTCATGACTCGTGGGTCGTTTTAGTCTCGTAGACCTTTCCATTGTTTATAACCCCAAAGGTTAGGTTGATCCTGTAGATCATTCCTTACTTATGTCATTCTTAAAATACATGTTTGGTGTCAAGGCATCCTGTTTTTTGTTTAAAATCATTTATTTTCGCCTTGGTGTTTCCTTTGACCTTGACTTAGTCTAAGGCTACATTCGTTTCCTTTCGGACAAATTTTTCTGACTTTATGACTACTCACGTCATTTATGCATCGGTTTATCTTATGCTCACCATTATCCAGTTTACATACATTCGTATTTGATTATGTCCCATTACCGGGCTCATTATTCTTTTGCTTTTAACGCTACTATTATCCCGCTTGCGTTTACTCATGCCGTCCGGCATGATATTATATTCGACCCGTTCAACTTTAAAATAGTTGAACATAATTTATTCACAACTCTATTTACATTATCTTGTCATCTTTTAGTTATGACCCTAAAACCCGAGTCTTTTAACTTTCCATCCGTGTTCCCGTTTCTCGGTCTACGCATGTGTTTAATTCCTACCCATCAACCGGGTGTTTTACCGAAGTCGTTATTATTGCAACCCTCCCGGTATGCATTAAGATCTCGCTTCATCTTTATATTCCGACTTTGTCCTCGAGTTTGGCGTTTTACAAAAACGACCCATTTAGAGACATATTCGCATTTTCCGGGTTCGAGTGTAAGTACACCCCCTCCCAGTGCATTTCTTGATCATTCTACATGTTTATATTCTTCGGGTTCGAGTGTAAGTACACCCCCTCCCAATATATGTCTACATCATTTTACATTTTTCCATGTCTACATGTTTATATTCTTCGGGTTCGAGTGTAAGTACACCCCCTCCCAATACATGTCTACATCATTTTACATGTTTCCATGTCTACATGTTTATATTCTTCGGGTTCGAGTGTAAGTACACCCCCTCCCAATACATGTCTACATCATTTTACATGTTTCCATGTCTACATGTTTATATTCTTCGGGTTCGAGTGTAAGTACACCCCCTCCCAATACATGTCTACATCATTTTACATGTTTATATTCTTCGGGTTCGAGTGTAAGTACACCCCCTCCCAATACATGTCTACATCATTTTACATGTTTCTTTTTCCCTTCTCTCGGGCTCATTATACAAATATAATACGCTTCCGTCACTCGGCTGTGCGTTTACATTATGATCAAATATTTTGCTTATCTGATTCATTTGGGTACTTTTTAAATTGTCCCACTCACCCCATCCTTACTACATCGGGTGTAAGCGTGTCCATCATAAAAAGTTCATGATACCACATGCTCACCACTTACTTGGCCAGAGTAAGCGATCAACACCTGGTATACATGACCTTTTTATAATTTTCACATTACACCCCATGTAAGTAATGCCTCTATTTGTTTCTCTTGGAAACAATATCCCGGATAGGTTTTCTATTCGGGTTTTTCCAAGTTTTCAATCTACATACGCAACTTTTAATCTCTACGTATTTGTTGCATATTACTATTTGTGTAATTAAATTTAAAATGTGCACCTGGGAATGCTTGCCCTGACAGGCTTCTCTTTCCATTAGCCTTGTTCGCGATCGTTACGCGATTTAGGTCCTTGGTGAGCATGTTCTACTTGTCGTACTTTGGACCGTTCCTCCGTCAAGTCTGCAATTTGTTAGACTCCCGCTATCTTTAGATGCGAGTGTCCTTCAACTGAAACATTTACAAGAGTTAATAATATCAACTTCAATAATCACCCGTATTATAATACAAGGCCTTTTCTACTATACGCGTCAACGCGCGTATTTTCGTCAACTATATCAATCATTTTAATTAGGGTAACATGTATTACACGATAACCCTATGTGTTGTTTACAACACTTTAACACGCTAAACCATTAACATGCATGTACTTACCGGATTTGCGATCAAGCCTCGAACCAAACACCAATCTTTATCAAGAGCATAAGGTTTAAGTCCAAGCATGGTTTTCCTCACCATACTTGAATCTCTTAAACCAGGGCTCTGATACCAACTTGTAACAACCATGTTATTATTTAGCGATTTCCGTATATAATTACAAATTAATGAGTACATGTATTTAAACATTCATGCACAAAATACGGGTATTTTGAACTTTTTACTAATCATTAGTTATTCAACATAACATAATTGAATTCGTCGTTTAAAAATTTACGACGAGGCAATGTGCGGAAGCATGCAACTCTATCGTGTTCGGTTCTTCATTGATGCTTGATCGTCTTACGGCATCCGAAATGTACCTACATTTCATAAAACATGAAATGATTTTAGTCATACGCGGTTTAAAGCTTGTTCAAAAGGATTCGCGAAACAAACTTAACAAGATTAACTGGGCTCTACCGTAACTTACGGTAGCCACCGTAAGTTACGGTAGCCACTGAGCAACACAGGTCTGCCGTAAGGCAGTAGAAGACCACCGTAACAGCTTTAGTTGCTACCGTAAGTTACGGTGGCTACCGTAACTTACGGTAGCTGCTGTATGTTCCTCATGCTTTGCTGTTTTGACCCGTTCATGCATAAGTCAAACAAAAACATGTTTATATGATCCTTAACTCATGAAATTCATAATTTCCATACCTCCTATCATATTAATCTCAAATCACGGGTTTCTTTCATAATAAAACCCGTTTACGCTCAAGTTCTTATTTTGACCCATTAAGAGTATTTAAGCACCTTCTAGCTTAAAATCGCTTTCGATTGCTTCTAGCATTACGTTACCACGTTTCTTATCATATAATTTCCCACCACAACTGTATTTATGGTGGGTTTACTATGGTAATCTATATAAACCGAGTTTTACCCCTCGACTCATTATTTTACGGCAAGGACTCAAATAGAGCCATTTGACTAACGTATCACATCTTTCAACTTCTATACTCGTCCTAAGTATTTAATTATGCATACTACTCTTTTCCGAACCAACCTTATGGGTCGTTCGCTCGATTTAGCTTACAAGGGCATTTTGGTCCATTTAGTCCTTTAATTGAGACAAGGGGCTTTTAAAAGCATTTTCGACCCAAAAGCCCTGTTTTAAACTATGCATTTGAATTCGAAAAGTCATTATGTTTTCAAAACACAACGATCATCATACGAATCATTCGGTTTGCTTAGTAAAGAAACCAAATGTCTTTATGACTGCATTTAACTATCAAGGAGCCTCTAATTCCTATTGAGTAGTTAATCTATATTATACATACCTGGCTCGGATCAATATATATATTGACCCGTTTCGATACCTTGCCTTAGTACCCGCTAAGTAATAGCGATGTAAGTATCCATTTGATATTTATTCCTGAAATCATACAACTCGACAAGCCATTAGTCGATATTGTCAAAAGGTGATATTTTCACCCTTTTGACCCGTTTGTTTTAATTGACCGATTATATTGGCGAGATGAAGCTCATTGCCATCTCGCCTACACGACTCGCTCCAGTTTTCATTGCGCGGTCATTTTAATTATAAATCACTTCTTAACGCTTTTTGGCCTATCAAGGCTATCGAAATAAAGTACCTTTCAAAACCAACAGCTATTGTCAACGAGTGACCAAATTACAATTTTACCATTATTGGTTATTATGACTTACCTTATATGGTAACCCTTAAAAGTACATGTTTCATTCGTCATAATATGATCGAATTACCGATTTAACTCATTTTTAGCCATCAGTATGGTTTCTTATCATATTTGATTTCCTTATTCCGTACGACTACACGCCAGAACACCATAACTCAATTAGGTATTAGTCTTATTCTTAATCAATACGACAAAGAATATTCCAAAATATATGACTAGTGTAAGCTATACTTACCTTACATCCGAATTATGCTTTTCCTCCATTCTTGATTTGTTTGACCCGCTTCCTTTCCCAAGCCTCCACCTATCTCGTTAGGCGTCAAACTATTTTAAATCATTTACGAGGCGGTTAAATTAGTCATAAAAATCACGACTATTCCACCTCACTTATTTTCTATGCCGAAGCTACTATTCGACTTCATGGTTAGTTAACTTAGCTTATCAAAAGTTAACTAATTTTTGATCACATGGTTTACGCAATTAATTCGAATCAACATTATGATTAGAACCCGCTTTACCCCATCTTTCACGTAATTAGTCAAACAAGGCAATTACGCGTTTCATTCGTAAATTCAAAATATGGATATTCACTTAGGCATTTTAACAAACACCTTGTGGGCATATTCTATAAAATCAACAATCAATTTTCATAACTAGTTATTTAGCCAAGCTTAACACCAAGTAAGCATGTTCATATCAATTTTCACATTAACAAAATCTGAATTCACTTCCTAGAGCTCAAATTACACTACAACAACAATCAAAATTCTAGTGTTTAACATATTCTTACAAAACCCACTTATCACCTTCAATGGTGATTGTGAATTAACAAGAATTAAGCAAAATTTCAACAAGTAATTGGCTAGGGTTTATCCCTAATCACTATCTCATTCTTATTTCATCCAAGCAACTATCATGCATCATGAATTTCGAGTTTCAAGTATTGATTCAGAATTTCAATTGGAATCATTCAACGAAATTTCACATACCTTATGATCATTTCACTGAGGTGATCACTAATTTGTGTTCATGCATTGATTTGGCTCTTGATTTGGGCTTCAATTTGATCAATTTGTTGAACTAGGGTTTGGAGCCCCTTGTTCTTGCTCCTGGGCGTACGCACGCACACACACACAATGTGTGTTGTGTTTTAATTTTTTAGTTTTTATAATTCAAGTCTCCTTTTTGGCAACTTAGGTCCCTCTAGTTTAGTTAGTCATTAAGTAGACTATAACCCACCTATTTCTAGTAATATTCCCCTTATTAACTAGGTTAAACATTCCTAGTTAACTTAATAGGTTCGGGAAGTCATAACCCGTTTTATTTTAAGTCCTGTTATCTCGGGCCTTCTATATACTTTTGTTTTCTCAAAGTATTTATCCTCTTTTAATTAACATCAAGTTTATTTATTTAAATTCTAATATTTACCACGTTAATTTTTTTTACCACTAACGGTGTTTTACCCGTTATCACTATTAACGTGGTTTGATTACCAAACCCATTTTTGGGGTGTTACATTGCATTAGACTATCCCCTTGAAAGTGGTTATAACATCTGATGGCCCTTATCCATTATTTGTATACTACAACTACTGTCCATTAAGTACTGATTGTGTACAACAACTGCTGAAGACAAGGTGCTGCTACTTAGTGCTGCTAAAGAGCAAAGCCCTGCTTGGAATGAAGCAGTGGAATGTAAAAACTGCTGACAAATTAATACGATTAAAATATGAAGTATTAAGAAAGTAGCAATTACATACAAAAAAGAAAACTAATCAGATAAGTCTAACTCTAATAACAAGAATCAAGAAACTTTAACTTCAACTCCATGGAGCGCTGAACCTCTCGATGTATCCCATTGATCTTTCTCATGAACTCCAGGTCTCTTTCTCCACATTCTATATTACTCGCAACACACAGGTCACGAACGGAAGTAGTCGGCATCACCCTCAAGTCCCTCGAAACCTGGTCTCTTGTCAGCAGACCAACTTCCAGACCGTTAAAACACCTCTTCAACTCTTGAAGAGTATACCTATCAGCCAAAACTTGGTCTTCGATTTGTTTAATAAAATGTTGCTTGAAATCGTCAGATTTTGCAGAAGTATATGACTCCATTTTAGTATATTTATAAGAATTAAGGCAAAATAATAATAGTTGCTCTTCTGTTTCACTGAATGAATCTGTTTTGATGAAAAAACTTTTTATTAGCAATGCTATTATATAGAATATATGTAAACAGGCCAAAGGTCAGATTTAAATGCAATCATTAAATAAACATTTATACTTAAAAACCATGTACATTTAATGATTTAACAGTAAAAAACGTGTATATGGCAGATGCCTGTTCAGTCACCCTATCAAACATTTTAATGCAAAACCTTTGAAAATGAGTTTTCATGGGAAAACAAGTAAAATTAAATATCTAGAAAACCAAAGAACAAAATTGAAACCTTCAAAAAAAGGTTATCATAATTAGGAGACGTCTCTTCAGTTATCCTATCAAACATTTTAAACACTATAAAGGATCATTATTAGTTTACTTGAAAACATCAACACTTCAATTTAAAAAAAAACGTTCATCCTAAAGCAAACCGTCCAAAAACACTCACATTCTTCCTAAATGGCAAGGAAAACCTTCTACCACTGGTCGGATACTATTGATCTTAAAATCGAATTTTCAACATGGTCACTTCAAGAACAGAGAAACGCTGAAGAACTCAACAAAAAAGTTGGTATGGTTAGTGATAAATATTATAAGAAAACCTGGAGTAGCATTGCACTACTAGATGAAGTTGCCTCTTCTACTCCAACAGAATTTAAAGAAAAAGCGGAAGAGTTTATCACAAATTTGCTGAAACAGGATCAGAAGACCTGTGATATGCTAGCTGATCTGCAAATTAAAACAAAAAATGAAATTGGATGGAAGAAGGCGAGAGAACGAGATATTCTAGGAAGTGTTAATTGTAATGTTTAATTTTTAATTTTTGTTATTTTTCAAAATCATAATTTTGTAATACTATGGTTTATTATTGAATGAATGAAGAAAATTCAAACTTTGATAAGTTTTACAGTACTGAAAAATAATCTAAAGATTATTGGGATTGAACCCTATTAGAGGAACAGATAATTAAAGCCAAAACTGGTTCACAACAGTGGATTTATCATAAGCAGTAGTTTACACCAGGCTTTCCCCTTGAAAGTGTTTATAACATCTGATGTCCTCTATCCACTGTCTCTATACAACAGTTGCTGTCCTTCAAACTGCTGATGAAGTCCTGAAGACTGTTAAGGATTAAACACTGGTGGTTCAATCTACTGATGCTATCTAAGTACTGCTATTGATTAAAGTACTGCCCACTTAAGGACTGATCAACTTTGAAGAAACCACTGGGTGTCAAACATCAGTGCTTGACATGCAACAATGGAAGGAAAAAGCAGTAGTTTAGTTTGTCACTTATATTGTATAGAATCAGTGGTTAAGGTTAGCAGTGTTTGAAACCACTGTTCGGTTAAAATAGTGTTGTTAATGATATTTTTTGGCGCTGTCGTGGAAACCTTCTCAGGTGGATTTGATAACTTGTGCCTAAATTCAGTAACTGTATGGTGTATAGAGTTTTCTTATTACTATTAATCATTCATCATAAGCAGTAGTTTACACCAGGCTTTCCCCTTGAAAGTGTTTATAACATCTGATGTCCTCTATCCACTGTCTCTATACAACAGTTGTTGTCCTTCAAACTGCTGATGAAGCCCTGAAGACTGTTAAGGATTAAACACTGCTGGTTCAATCTACTGATGCTATATAAGTACTGCTGTTGATTAAAGTAGTGCCTACTCAAGGACTGATCAACTTTGAGGAAACCACTGAATGTCAAACATCAGTGCTTGACATGCAACAATGGAAGGAAGAAGCAGTAGTTTAGTTTGTCACTGTTCGGTTAAAATAGTGTTGTTAATGATATGTTTTGAAACCATTTTTGGGTTAACACTGTTTGAAACTACTGTTGATTTAAGGACGGTGTTTGAAACCAATGTTTTAAGCCAAAAGTGTTTTCAAAATAGTTATTTAACAACAGTAAGTATAATTCACCAATCTATCATTGTTTGTATCTTCAATGGTCACACAACTTGAATCGTCAAATCATAACATTGAGAGCAGCCCATTAACAAATATTACAAACTGTATTCTCTATAGAGTTTTCTTATAACTATTAATCATTCATTGAATGTTGATTTATCTATTGTAACTGATGAAAGGAGGACATCTTCCAGAAGAGTTGCTTATTGCAGAAAAAGTTGATCCAGTTGGTTCTCTCATATCATTCACATAACGTGATATTTAAGGAGAGTTGTTGATGAAAGTTGTATTGGCATTGTTAATATTTTTTATAACAAATTATTAAAGCCTAAATTGTATATTAAATGTAAAGTTTTAATACATACAATACAGAGACAAAACGTCATACCAACTTCGTAGACTTGACGGAACTTACAGACTAGATAACAAAAGACTGTAACATACAATACAGATACAAAACGTCATACCACCACAAGCAATTGTGGATCTTTACTTACGGTGCACTTCGGAATGTAGCAGATATGAATGAATATAACCCTAGTGTAGCTAATTACATATCTGCCACTTGGGTTATATTCATTCATATGAATGAATATAACGCCAGTGTAGCTCTTAGATTTTCCTTGAAATTCCAGAGCTCGCTAATTACATATCTACCACTGGGGTTGTATTCATTCATATGCAATTGATCATTTTGATCAATCACTTCCTTATGTGCACCGTACTATCTTCTAGGAGGTTGTCAAGTGTTCTCGCCTTCGTAGTTGGTGTTTTGCGTATCTTTACATCCACAGCCATTCTATACAAAATTTTCACAAAAAAACATCACAAACAAGCCTGAACAAAGCAAAACAAATCAACCCTTTGTTTTTCAAAGCAAAACAAACAAACATAACAAAGCAGAACAAAAACAAAACAAACAGAACAGAACAAAACAGAACCAAAACAGAACAAAAACAGAACAAACAAACCTGAAAAACTGAAACCAAAATACCCAAATCAACCCATTCACAAATAAGTGATTATCATCATCATACGGCATTCAGATTATCAAAGAACTGATTATCAAAAACTGATTATCAAAGAACTGATTACAAAAAACTGATTATCAAAAACTGATTCACAAATATAATGATTTTTTGTCTCAAAACTCTCCGAATGAGACTTTGATGGCTGTCATTCAGCATGCGAGGATTAGGAAGTGGCAGGGTAATTTATATTTGACTGGTTTATTTCGTTTAGTTTTCCCAATCTCCGTTTTGTTACATTTTTTAAGAACATTTTTTTATTTCTGAATACATCCGGACATCCAAAAACTGAAACCTAAATACCCAAATCAACCCTCTGTTTTTTCAAAAAAACATTCACAAAAAACTGATTATCATCATCATCATGCGGCATTCAGATTATCATTATCAAAAACTGAAACAAAATACCCAAATCAACCCTCTGTTTTTTACAAAAAACATCACAAATATCAAAAATATATATAGATAAGATGATGATTCAAACCTTTGTTTTCAAGATGAAGATGGATGAAGATGATGAAGCTGGATGAAGATGATGAAGATCTGTGTTGACTGTTGAGAGTTGAGAGAGATATTTGAAGATTTTTGGAGAAGTGTGATGATTTTAATGATCAGTGATGATGTTAGTCATTTCATACAACTTATAACAATCAAGTTGCATTTTTGGAGAAGTGTGATGATGACAAGGAGATTAAACTAAAAAATAATTATCCATAAGGAATTAAGCTAAATAATATTTAGTAGGAGGATTATATATAAATTAATTAGAAAAGATTAAACTAAAATAATACTTATCTATAAAACATGGTGTAATATAGTATAAATAGAACAAAAGACCAAAATTTAAATGGTATATTATAATCTGATGTAAATCTGCCTATGTTACGGGTATTAAGGGATAAGGGTATTAAGGAATATTAAGGGATAAGGGTATTAAGGACATTTCATACATGTCTTTAACAAATCTAATCCATATTTGATAGAAGGGTTTTAACGGGCCTACAAAATCTAATCCATTAGTAAGCTTAATTGGATCAAATATAAGGGGCTTTATTGAACTGTTTAATAACATTTGGTTATTTGAATTAGGTCAGGCTTTAATTATTAGACAATATAAAATTAGGTCATGCTTTCAGTTTAGACAAGAAATTTTGAGTTAGTTAGCTAATTTCTATATCAAACATGAACTAAACACAAACAATTTAAATGATGTATCATATTCTATTTCGATGGTTATTAAAACTACCCGTGTGGTCACACATACTGTCTTCAACATTACTTTATAAAGATATAGAAATAAAGACCAAACTTTAAATGATATATTATAATCTGTTTTTTAGTATTTGATTTCGATCATTACTAAACCTACCCGTGTGGTTACACGGTACTACACCTAGTACTTATCTTATATTAATTAAATAAATAAATAATAAATTAATATTAAATCTTATCATACTTTAATAAAATATTATCGTCAAATCTAATTTAATATATTTTTAAAATAAATATCTCTCTCTCCTAGTTATCTTATATTAAATATATAAATAATAAATTAATATTAAATGTTATCCTAATTTATTAAAAATATAACTTTTTTTATTATTTGGTATACAAAATTATATTTATTCAACTCGTGTAAAACGCGAGGTTTTTAAAAATTTAATTTTTATTATTTACTATACAAAGTTACATTTATATAACCCGTGTAATACACGAAGTTTTTAAAGATATAACTTTTTTATCATTTGCTATGTAAAATTAGATTTATTCAACACGTTATATAATTTTTTTTATTATTTGGTAGATTTTTCAACCCGACTATATACGGGTTTTTTAAAGATACGACGTTTTTAGTATTTAATATACAAAATTACATTTATTTAATCTGTGTAATACACATAGTTTTTAAAGATATAACTATTTTTTAGATCTATTCAACACGTGTAATATACGGGGTTTTTAAGGATGTAATGTTTTTTTATCATTTGGTAGATTTATTCAACCCGATTATACACGGTTTTTTTTTTAAAGATATGACGTTTTTAGTATTTAGTATACAAAATTACATTTATTTAATCTGTGTAATACACATGGTTTTTAAAGATATAAATTCTTTTATTATTTGATATATAAAATTACATTTATTTAACCCGTACAATATGCGAGTTTCATAAATATATAACTTTTTTATTATTTAATATATAAAATTACATTTATTTAACCCGTGTAATACACGGGGTTCTAACCTAGTTAATTTATATCCAAATCGAAATGCATAATTTTCCATTGAGATTTAAGACTAAACGAGTTAGAAAATAAATTGGAGATCGTAAAAGGAAAAGACCTAAATCTCATGCTTCTATTTCTTGAGACCACGTGTAGTGGTACACATGAATAATCTATTCATCCATGGACATTTTGTGACACGTGTCATCTCAGTAAGCAAAGAGGCATTATAGGACGTTTTTTTTTTCACAAATGGGCGTAGTGGAATAATGCCCAATAATGTCCCATCAATGATTACCCAATTATTATTTTCTTGTTTTTTTTAACTTAAAACTAATGATATTTGATTTGAAATAATCTTATTGGCAAAACAATTTGAAGAAAGACGTTGATAAAAGCACACCTTGGAGGATTTTTTTGAAAAAAAACGCTTCTTGGGGCGGTCCTTGGGTGTTATGGGGCGTTTTTTTTTTTTGGGGGGGGGGACGCCCAAAAACCCCTATTACGGATGGTATGACTGGTTTTCTAAATACCATATTATTTTATTTTATTTTTTAAAGGCAAATTTGGATCACTGATGGACAATTGGATTGTCATCATGCCATCAACGAAACCACCGATCATATCCATCTCCACTAAGATGTAATGTCATCAAGGAAACCCAATAAATCTGAGAAAAACTCCTTGTATAAATCAAACACAGGACCTAATGATCACTAAGTCCTATCACACCTCCAAGATATATAAAATAATTGGAACTAACATGTAATATTAGTATCCATACTTTCTCGACTAACAAAAAAAACAATAATACATTAAATTATGGAAGTATCAACACTATTTAAGGTAGTAGGGGTAATGCAGTCAACAAATGGTTGCATCTGTCACCGTCACTAAGATAATCTTGATGTAAAAGGTAAATTGGCATGAAAGAGTGTACGGAGTGGAGTGCAGGGAAGGTGGGCGGTGACCGTTCATCGCGCGGTAGAACCGCCTCCAACCCTAGAAATGATACGGTAAACCTTGAAACCCAGGGAGGATTCACCGTATGCGAGGTTTGTTTTTTTTTGTTTTGTTTTGTTTTTTTTTTTTTTTGACCGTTGGACATCGTTTGAGTGGAGAGAGGAGTACCTTTTATGTTTGAGTGTAAGTGGAAAGAAAGTTGACATGACAGAGTATAATTGGCTAAGATACCCCACTCGAATTCGATGGAGTGATCCTTACACCCTAAAGTTGCATGTGAAACTTATAGTTAGGGTTTTAATACATTGAAAAAATAGAAGCAAATTTGTATTGAAGTTGACAAATAAAGTGTAGAGAAAAATGCAATTTGCGTCCCTGTGGTATGTGTGAAACATTAACCTGAGCCCCTAAATTCATTTTTTTGGTTTTTTGAGCCCCTGAGCTTATGAATTCATAACAGTTTGAGTCCCTCCGTCACACTTCCGTCTGTTTGACTGTTTGAGCTAGGGGTAAGACCGTCTTTTGGCATATATTCATAACACTTTGCGTCCCTGTGGTATGGATGAAACATCAACTTGAGCCCCTAAATTCTTTTTTTTGCTTGTTTGGCATTATTTATATGTTTAACATTATTTAAGGATCCTTCTATCATTTATTATATGTATTTTTATGATTATATATATGAAAAACCAAATTGTTTATGTATAATAACTAATTTACATATGTGTAAAGTAAATAATACATATCTAAATTATATAATAAAAGAAACTAATAAGTGGACACATGTCATTTATTGGAGCTATCTATTTTTTAGTTTTCTCATCTCTATCTCCTACTTAATTATAATAATATTAATAAAAAGATAATTATAAAATAAAATAGAATTTAATATAAATTTAAACAATTCGTATAGGAGATAATATAGTCTTTCGAAATATTTATTAGATTTCAAAATTATTTATCTTGAAATTAACAAAAGACATACACTAAATATAAATTAATATAATGTAAAGAGTTAAATGTCATTTTAATCCTTGTGGTTTAGGCAATTTTGTTGGTTTAGTCCAAAGGTTTTATAATACACAGGGTTTATAAAGACATAACAAGATATAGCTTTTTATTGATTGGTATATAAAATTACAGGGTTTATAAAGATATAACAAGATATAGCTTTTTAATATATAAAATTAAATTTACTCAACTCATACAAATTTTTTTAACAAAATTGTTTGGCTTTTATCATTATTTTAATAATTTTTTTACTGGAAACTAAAGTATCTCCAAGATAAATTCTTTTTTTTTAATTTTGAAATGCATGTATTTAATACCGTTTATTGTTTAACTGTTTACACACCCTTTAATTAGTCTTACAATACATTGGATAAAATAAAAAGAAAGTAAAACATTTGTAAGTCTTGTATCAAGTATCAAATGAAATAGACATACTTTGAGACATAGTTATTAGACATACATATGACTACTTTTTTTAACATGTTTTTTTTATAAATTCAAAATTAGTTGGTGTAAAAGAATTGCAGTACTAATGTAGCATATATAAAATGGAATATTTGTTATATATTCCATTTATATGATACAAAATGAAACCATTTAATTATTAGATTGCATTTATTTAAAGAGTAGTTAATTGAATTGTTAAATTAATGATTTCTTAACAAGTATATAAGTTTATATTAATTATACAATTGAACTGTTTGAAAAATGAATGCAATTAATATAAACGTAGAAATAAAATTATTTATAAAATTGAATAATGTTTTATATATTCCATTTATGTGATCCATAATGAAACCATTTAATTATTAGATTGCATTTATTTAAAAAAGAGTTAATTTGAATTATTAAATCAATGATTTCTTAACAAAAAAGCAAGAAAAAAATTTAGGGGCTCAGGTTGATGTTTCACTCATACCACAGGGATGCAAAGTGTTATGAACATATGCCAAAAGACGATCTTACCCCTGGCTCAAACAGTCAAACAGACGGAAGTGTGACGGAGGGACTCAAAGTGTTATGAATTCATAAGCTCAGGGGCTCAAAAAACTAAAAAATGAATTTAGGGGCTCAGGTTGATGTTTCACACAAACAACAGGGACGCAAATTGCATTTTTCTCTAAAGTGTATATGTGATCTTTACCGAAACACACTCATCCAAAATATAACGTATTTGTTTATATAACAAACTAGCTTACAACCCCGTGTATTACACGGGTTAAATGACGAAAAAAATATAAATTATAAACTTGTATATAATCCTTATTAATGAAATGACTTATTTAGATAAAATAGTAAAACAAAAGAACCGTTAATTTTCGCTATTCTAAATAATCTTCTAAGTTTTCACTTCTCTTTTGAAATAATACAATCCATTTTATTATGTCTTAAAAAGAAGTAACACTAAAAAATAAAAAAATAATGATCATAAAATCGTAAGTATTTTTAAAAATAATTATAAGTTATGAGGTTATGGTAAATGAATTGTAATTAAATTCTACTATGTATATAAATGATATAATAAATACTTTGATATAAATACTATTTTTAGATATATGGATCATGAGACAAGATACGAATATTATCATTGTATAGAAAATATTACATATTAAAAAAACCATACTAAAAATAAAGTATACGTTTAAAAAAATAGGACTAAAGTTTTTAAACTATAAACTTGAGCGTCTACAACAACTTTTTAATTAGCAGTTGACATTTAAATATTCAAAATAAAATTTTTATAATATTATATAATGTATTTATTTAGCATGATGATAATGTCTTTAGTTGCGTAATATGATTGAAATTAAGTTTAATATTTAAAACTCAATTTTATTAGGAAGTTGGACCATTTTTTAAGATGAAAACATATTGATAGTAACATAAATTTAGAATTGGAAGAAAATATTGAACATGTGTATTACACGGCTTAAGTAAATATAATGTTATATACTTAATAGCAAAAAAAAAATATGTCTTTTAAAAACCATTTACTGTTCGCTTTAAAGATACTTTGGTACTCTATTTAGATAATCCGCTTGTAATTTTAGTCTTCTAAGTTATATACTATAAATACTTGTACATGTGATTTGATACTATATTAGTAATTATTGTTTATATCCAAACAATATATTTTATCTTAACAAATATATATGGTTAGGGTAAAATGAAAATTTATACAAGTTGTGAGAACTTAGAGAACACGGCCTCACAAAAGGTTTTTTGAATTTTTTACAGGGGGTGTGAATGAACGGTTAGAGACTCAGAATGTTAAACTTTTTGATTTTGAATTCAAGTGGTTAAAACCACTAAAACATAGGGACTCAAAAAGTAATTTACTATTAATTAAATTTGAAATTATACGTTTGATTTCTAACTATATTAAATAATAGAGAGAATTGCATATTTCCCCCTCTTTTGCTTCTTAATTGCATATTTACCCAAATCACAAATTTAAATTGCATATTTCCCCTTTTAAATAAAATGACTAAATTACCCCCTTTCAATATTAAAAGATCTTTTACCAGCTACACAAAAGAAGGGGTTATCAAATTGCTCTGCAAAAGAACGACTCTCCGGTTCCTCCTTCCCCGGCGGTTCAAACGACCTCGGATACCAAGGTTTCAGATTGCGATTATCAGTTTGGTTCAAACGATGGTCATTGTTTGGTTCAACATAGAATTGATAGATGTTTATGTTTATATTTATTTTCAATTTTTTGTGTTTATGGAAGATTATCAGGTTGTATTCTTATGGCAATGAAGTATATAACACGATGAAGGCTGCAATTTTCGAGTGGGTTAGCTATCAGATACCACTTTGTATTCTTTTTCTCTTCTTATCAGACTGGTGCCATTTTCATATAAAAGTCATTAATTGTAGACAATGATTATGATTATAAACTATAAATAAGCAACATGGATATGCATATGGTAGTTGTACCATTCGTTTTGGGAGTTTTTCAAAAAAAAAAAAAAAAAGATTTTTCCTTTTTAACTCTAAAGTTTAAATCTTTGACAATTAAGTTTAATAAATGATTTTTACTTTTAACCCAAAGTTTTTCATCATTTGCAATTTAACCCCAACACTATTTAACTTTCAACTTTGATTCCTTGTAGTTTTCATCTTTTGCAAGTTTTCCGTTTAACGTTTCGTTCTAAATTTTTCGAGTTAACATGCCGCAACGTGTGTGTGGCAGCGCGTCTATTTTCCCCCGTTTCATCTATTTTTTCCCGTTTGACAGGCCTCTCGCAGCGTGTCTATTTTCCCCCTTTTGATAAGTCTGTCGCAACGCACGAGACAGGGATCAACTTAGTTATTCTTTTCTATGTTTTACACACGGGTTCACGGTCATGTAAGAAACATTTGACATTCGTCTAATATGATATATAACTAATGAATCCTTGCCGCATTTCGACGGGTGGTAACTCTAGTTTTCTTAAAATTTGAAAGCAAAGTAATAAGTTTTTAATATTCAAAATATGTTTACGTTTTATTACAATACAGTAGAAGTTTGAATATCACATTATACTATTAAAAAAATTGTGAACAAAACACAAAAACTATTAAAAAAATAGTAATTATATAATTTTTTTAAGTTTTAGTAAATTAAGGGTAAAATAGTTAATATATAATTTATTTTTAATAAAATAAATCAAAATGAGCAAATTTGCAATTTTATTAGTTAAGAAAGGGGATATATGCAATTACATTTTTTAGTTGGGTAAATATGCAATTAAAGAGTTTTTTAAGGGGAGATATGCAATTGCCCCATAATAGTATTATACTTATTAAATTATTTGATACATTTATATTTGTTATAGATAATTATTAATTAAATTTGAATTTATACATTTATATCTCTAACTATATTAATTAATATTATATTATATTTTGTGTATAAAAATTAATATGTAATACTATTATTAAAAGGGAGGAGGCACCAGAGAGTGACATGTGTACAAAAAGATTTTTATTTATTAGTATAGGAAGATTTATAAAGATTTTTTACACACTCATTCAAAATATAACGTGTTTTTTTATATAACAATTTATAAAGATTTTTTTATCATAGTGTTGGGTTACAAGAACAAGCATGACCATTTTATTAATTACTCTTTAGTGTTTCTACGTAAAAGTTTATTTTCCAAAAAAGGGTGCAAATGTGAATATCAATAGCAATTTTTCAAATGAGGGATGCTACCATACACTTTAACAATAATTTGTTTAGTTTAAAGCTAATTACATACATGGGACCATGTGGTTTTCTTTAAATCACAATTTTGAAGTCTACGTGTTTAAAGTTGTAAGTTTGGGTTATTTGGCTTCAATCTTATAACATGTTTAGGTCTAAGATTAACCGTCATTACAAACAATTTGTAAAATTTTATGTAAAAGGACTATTTTACCCTTACATGGACAATTTATGTAATAAACTTTATTCCGAGCTACTTTTGTAAATTAATAGAATTTAAATAAAAAAAACAATCCCCCTTCCCCGACCTTTTTTGACTATATGTTATTTCTATCTTCCGGTAGTTATTTTTCCTGCAATTTTTATGTACTTTAGACAATCATGTTTCTTTTCCCCAAAACCTCAAACAAAGTAATCACCGTGGGTACCACATGCTATCACCTCAAATGAAGCAATCACCATATAGATCGCTACCATACTTACATCAAAATTTATCTAGAACACTAATTATATAACACTAATTATATGTTATGCTAACATGTATGGACTATGTCAAACGTAAAATAAACAATAAGTTAGTAACCACTATAGCTTCTTGTGTAATCATGAACCATTCCCCACATTTTAAAACCCATCGTCATTTGTAGATTTTTTACTGCCGCAATCGTGCCCATTGAAGAGGAATTTATTAGTGCATTTTGGTATGTCTCGCTGTTCGAATAGGTTATAGGTTGGACTGGTTGTGTGCTAAATAGTGAGATTGAGGGCAAATGATTAGGCAATTGTTTGGGGATGTAAACAATTAGGCCAATGGTAAGTGATTAGGCTAATTGTTTAGCAATCACTATATAAACCCAATCATTTGCATTTTCTTACAACCTTTATGGTAAATTTTGAGAGTCAGATCTTTGAGAGTGTGTGAGCAATTGAGAGTATGACTGTGCGTGTTTGACAACAGTGATGTAAACTATTTCGATATTAATGAATCTATGTCGGTTCATTCACGTTTATTACCGAATTAGTTTATCTATCTCAAACATACAATTTCTATCAAATTCAACCAAATTGTTGAATATGTGTCGGTTCATTCATGTTTTTTTTTTAATTTCATAAATAGTCCTTGAATATAGGGCTGTTC
The DNA here is from genome assembly GCF_002127325.2 of Helianthus annuus. NCBI lineage: Eukaryota > Viridiplantae > Streptophyta > Magnoliopsida > Asterales > Asteraceae > Helianthus > Helianthus annuus. The sequence goes on along the minus strand of NC_035445.2, from coordinate 44,538,304 downwards.
ACAAAGCTCGTGACTCAGAAAAAGCTCGCTCGATATAACTCGGTTTGAAAATGAGCCGAGCTAGCTCGGCTCAGTTAGAAAGTGAGTCTAGCTCGGTTTGGCTCGTAACGAGCCGGATTGGCTCGGTTTGGCACGCTTGTTAGCTTGACTCGACTTAGCTCGGATCATTTTACTTATAATATATTCTAGTTTTATATACATTTTAATATATTACAAAAAACAATTATTATTTAGAGTAAACTGCTAAAATCATCCCTGAGGTTTGACTCAAATTGCTAGATCAGTCCAAAATCAACTTTTTTTGCTAAAACAGTCCCTGAGCCTAGTTTCTGTTGCTATTTCAGTCCAGTAAATTAAACCGTTAGAACCTCCGTTAATGAATGGGTAAAACTGCTAAATTCGTCCCCGAAGTTTGATTCAAGTTGCTAGATCAGTCCAAAATCAAGTTTTTTGAATTTGTTAATTATAAACTTATTTAGGTATATAATTTTTCTAGACTTGCATTATTTTTTTGAATTTGTTAATTATAAACTTATGTAGATTATAAACTTATTTAGGTATATAATTTTTCTAAACTTGCATTAATTTTTTGAATTTGTTAATTATAAACTTATTCAAAAAATTAATGCAAGTCTAGAAAAATTATATACCTAAATAAGTTTATAATCTACATAAGTTTATAATTAACAAATTCAAAAAATTAATGCAAGTCTAGAAAAATTATATACCTAAATAAGTTTATAATTAACAAATTCAAAAAACTTGATTTTGGATTGATCTATCAACTTGAATCAAACCTTAGGGACGAATTTAACAGTTTTACCCATTCATTAACGGAGGTTCTAACGGTGTTAATTTATTGGACTGAAATAGCAACAGAAACTAGGCTCAGGGACTGTTTTAGCAAAAAAAGTTGATTTTGGACTGATCTAGCAATTTGAGTCAAACCTCAGGGATGGTTTTAGCAGTTTACTCTATTATTTACATGTATTTAGGTTTGTAATTTTATATTTATAACTTATTTGAATGTCGATTACCATGCTAATGAACTAATATTGTATTTCGTCGAGGTTTAAAACTTATTTTGTGTTGTTTAACTTGATTTTGGCTTGTGATGTATTAGGTTGAACTTATTTTGGATATCTTTTTTTGAAGTATTGAATAATATTTTATACTACTAAATTTTTAGAGCTATGTACTAATTTTTATTTTTAAAATCGAGCCAAACCAAGCTGAGCCGAGACAGCTCGGGTTAAAACCAAGCCGAGCCTGAGCTTTTATTTTCAACTCGGTTTCGAATCCGAACATAGCCGAGCCAGCTCGGTTTATAATTGAGCCGAGCCCGAGCTTGCCGTAGCTCGGCTCATGAACAACCCTACTTGAATATAGTTATTTACATAATTGGTCATGTGGTATAATAGTAAAAGGATAAAATAGTCATTCTACACAAAATGTAACAATTTTTTTTTAACACAAGCTAATCGTAAACTCCAAAAAAATAAACGCCCATGACATTATAGCTTAGTTGCATCTTGGATGTGTGATAAGGCTTACAGATCACTAGATTTTGGGTTTGATTCACACAAGAGGGATTTTTTCCCAGAGTTATTGGAGATAGATATGATCAGACGATTCCGCTTGTGACACGTTGATATCCCAGTGCTCCGCCAATAATTCAAATTTGCTGTTAAGAAAAAAAAAAAAAAACATAGATAGTTTTAGAGAAAAAGAAAAAAAGAATTTGAAATAAAATATTTAGCGGAACCCTCCATCAACTACCAAGTCACTGATGTTGTGCTGCCTCTTCGATACAAACGAGAAGTCGCAGCAACCTCCATTGATCTCTCTGCATATATCATCATCTCTCACATTCATTTCCACCTGATCTGATCTGCTCCTCCTTGTTCAGATTCTAACGATCAATGGCGGCGCAAGTGGTTGCTTCGAAGCTGACACACAGTTCCTTTGCATGCCCTAATTCTTCCAAAAACCAGATTCAGAAGATCAAACAACCTAGTGGTTTTGGTTCTAAAGCTGTGATTGGTAACAATGAACAAGATCAAACCAGACTGACTTACAAACATCGTTGTGTTGTTGTTAGCGTCACTTCAAGGAGACAACAAGAGCTCCAAGTTGTTGTTCCGGTTACACCTGAAGACGTACCTAAGGTTGTCTTTTCATTTAATTGCTTCGTCTATATTCATTCATTCCTTCGTTTATTATTGAATTTACTACTGGTTTATGATAATACTGTATTTTTGTAGTTTGATTTATATGCAAGGTTGGAGAACTCGCTAGTCGCTAGGTGGGGACTAGCGATTAATCGGATCGGGTTTTTTATATGTAATTTTCAGTTTTATGTATACATATACACATTTTTTATAAGTAAATATTTTAAGTAGCTAGATTTTAACTTTTACTCAACTCATTTTTTTAAGGATACAAGATTAATTGTTAGAATTCACATGGTTTGGTTGGGAATTGGCCAGAATTTAGAGGTTTTGGCCGGAATATACAGGTTTTTTGCTGGAATCTGGCCGGAATCGCCGATTTTTTGGCTGGCCGACTAGGTCCGACTAACGATTAGTGGACTGATTAACGAAAAATTAGTCGGTTACTGGCTGACTAGCGATTAATCGCCGACTAGTCACGATTTTTACAACACTGTTTATATGTTGCTTTATAGTTATCCGGCCGTAATCTTTATATAAAGAGGACCAAATCATTCTGCTTTTCTGTTTGAATTCGCTTTATTTTTGGATGTTTCAGACCAGTTTGACCGCATTTCGTCGGAATTTACAGGATTTGGCGGCCGAAATCTCGCATAAAGGTCGCCGGAGCGCCTAGATAGTAGCAAAGCGTTTTTCTGTCGCTTCGCCTTGCCTGAGGGCCTAGAGACGCGCCCAAAGGGCTTTTGACAACATAGGCGGCAACATAGTTGTCAATAGCGAGCGTAGCGATTGCTATAGCGCGCTACGTAGCGTATAGATCTAGGCTCGCTATTAGGGTTGTAGCGATAGATAGCGATAATAGGACAGTTTATTTTTATATTTTTTAATATAAATAGCAATTATAGCTGGATTTTAGGTTTTTGTTAAGTATACGTGTAAAATAACATATATACCAGGGTATTTTGATATAATAATAATATACATATAAAAATATTAGTTTTGTTTTCTAGTGTATCGCTATTTATAAAATAGCCACCATTTATCACTATTCAGTATGTAGCATATAGGTACCTTGTCGCTTTTGCCATTAACAACTATGGGTGGCAACGATTTACAAGATTTAGGCATCGGCCCTAAGTTCTAAAAACCGGAACAAAATGTAGACACAGGCAGAAGAATAACCTGAAGGAAGAGAATACAAAAAAAAATGGACCACACCGCCAAAGGTTTCTCATATGCTCGATTTGCTAGCTGGGGTATATTAGAGATATATTTGAAAACGATTGCAGTATTATATTTATATATTTACTTTTATAATTATCTGGTTATAATCTCTTTGTAGAAGTTAATCTATGTATAAAAAATATTTTTATCCAATTATTGTCCCGTTTCTCTCCTTTCATTCTATCACGCCACATGTTAACCGAGACTAATTTCATTTGCTTGATCAGATTGCAGAGCCAGATTATGATACACCGGAAGTTTTGCAGCAGGGGGACAGATCGGTAAGCATGTGGTCAAGGCCCTTAGTGAAGCGCAAAACAAAAATCGTTTGCACAATCGGTCCATCCACAAACACCAAGGAAATGATATGGAAACTGGCTGAGGCGGGGATGAACGTAGCAAGGTTAAACATGTCCCACGGAGACCACGCGTCCCATCAGAAAGTTATCGACCTTGTTAAGGAATACAACGCTCAATCTAAAGATAACGTTATTGCAATTATGCTCGACACAAAGGTAGGCTTCGTTGATTATATTGTATTGTACATGTATCATTTGTTTAATCTTTCATAATAAGTAGTTAATATAAATATGACAGGGGCCCGAAGTCAGGAGTGGAGACTTGCCTCAGCCGGTTAATTTAGTAAGTGGCCAAGAATTCACGTTCACGATCAAACGGGGCGTTGGCACATCGGAGTGTGTAAGCGTTAACTATGATGATTTTGTGAATGACGTGGAAGCTGGTGACATGCTTCTGGTTGATGGTATGTTATGATAACCTTTTGACTAAAGTACACAGATGGTCATTGTGGTTAACCAAAATTTTGGATTTAGTCCCTAGTTTTTCAAAAGTACATAGATGGTCCTGTGGTTTGCACTTTGTAACGTATTTGGTCCCCAACTTTTGCCAAAAGTACACAGATGGTCCCTGTGGTTTGCACTTTGTAAAGCATTTAGTCCCAACGTTTAGTGACTAAATGCGTTTCAAAGTGCATACCACAGGGACCGTCCATGTACTTTTGGGAAGAGTTGAGGACTAAATGCATTACAAAGTGCAAGCCACAGGGACCATCAGGGTACTCTAAAAATGTTGGGGACTAAATCCAAAATTTTGGCTAACCACAGGGACCATCCGTGTATTTTTCTCTAACCTTATATTCCATACCAACAATAGTTTGAAAACAGAAATCGTAATATTTTGCAAACTCGTGTGTACCTTTAGGTGGTATGATGTCATTGTTGGTGAAATCCAAGACCGAAGATTCAGTAACATGTGAAGTTGTCGATGGCGGAGAGCTCAAATCGAGACGCCACTTAAATGTTAGAGGAAAAAGTGCAACTTTGCCATCCATCACTGGTTCGACTCAACAACAGTAATTTTTATGACTGCATAAGATGATAAGATTTTAAACTGACTTAATGGTGAATATTCTTCTGCAACAGAAAAAGATTGGGATGATATCAAATTTGGAGTGGACAATGAAGTTGATTTCTACGCGGTCTCCTTTGTTAAAGATGCGGAAGTCATTCATGAGTTAAAGAATTACCTCAAAAGTAAGGATAGTAATGCCAACACATAGGAATCAGTGAATCGTATATATGTATTTATAAAAATATTACTAACAGATTTTATCAGTTTAAACTTCATTGCGAACTTGAAACGTTTTTGGCAGGCTGCGGTGCAAATATCCAAGTAATTCCAAAAATTGAAAGTGCAGACTCGATACCGAACTTACATTCAATTATCACAGCATCAGACGGTGTAAGTTTGTTTTTATTTCATTTTACTTACCTTTCACATTTGATATTTTGCTGACTCATACTAACGTTGTTGCTTCACGTCACTTTTATCAGGCAATGGTTGCAAGAGGAGATCTTGGTGCAGAGCTGCCTATTGAAGAGGTTCCACTGTTGCAGGTAACTTTCTATTTCTTTTTTCTTTTTTTAGTTGATATATTCGTTAATATAGGATAGGCAAATTGGATTTAAATATCCGATCAGGCTGTTTTTGGCCAGTAATAATAATCCCAACTGAGTTTATTCCTGACAGTGGTCCAACCTTTTTCATTTTGTTTGTATAATGGTCCGCCGCTAAAAAACATAACGGAGTTAAGGTTTTTTTTTTTTTTTTTTTCCGAATTACAAATGGATGTTTCGATTGATGTAAAACTTACCTTGAAACAATGCTCCAAACGACGAAAATGGTGCTTCAATTCGGGTGTTTATATTAGCACCGTATATATTATTATTATCATTATTATTTAGATTATTCTAGAATGTTTATATTTGGTGATAGGAATCCTTGTATTTTAGGAATTGTTATCAGTTCCTAATTAGGTGCTTGTATAGGTTCTTGGTTCTTCCCTATATATAGGGGTTTGCTTGTATTCTTTATCAATCAATCAATAATATCAATCCATGAATACTTTCATGGTATCAGAGCCTCGGTTCTGAAATCCCAAATAACCCAGCCGATTCCCTTAGTTCGATTTCTTTTCCAGCCGATTTCTTTTCTCGGTTCTGGTCATCATGCCCGGCACCGACAAACCTGAATCCTCGGATTCCAGTTCGAAACCAAACCTGTTGCACCCTGCTTATTCCGTTACGAACATTCAGTCAAAAATTCGTACACTAGATGGCACAACGGTCACCTATTCAGCATGGGTCAAGATATTTAAATTACATGCTGTTGCCTACAAAGTTTCGGCCCACATAGACGGCACCGCAGCCCCATCAAAAACTGATCCCACATACGATTCTTGGCTCGAACTTGATGCTTTAGTTCTACAGTGGATATGGAGCACCGTCTCTGACGACCTCCTGCCTCGAGTCATGGATTCGGATGGCACCGCACGCGGTGCATGGGTCAAATTGGAGAAAATTTACTTGAGTAACAAGAAAGCTCGGGCGGCGGCATTAGAGACAAAATTCGTAAACCTTACTCTTGCAGCATGCTCCTCCTTGGATGATTATCGTCGAAAGCTGAAGGATTTAGCAAACCAACTTGAAGATGTTGATCCACAGATTTCCGAGTCACGTCTCGTTCTTCAATTGGTTCGTGGATTGCCTCAAGAATTTGACACTACCGCCTCATTAATCAACTCTACTAACGCTGATTGGGATCAGGCTCGTTCCATGCTCACCGATGAACTTATCCGCATAGAGGCACGCAAATCCAACTCTTCCTCGGTCTTGGTTGCCACTGGCCCTTCTAATCGATCTTCACAACAGCAGCCCTCCCAGCAACAGCCGCAATCTTGGAGTTAACAACAACCGCCAGCATGGTCTTCTCAGCAACAGCAGCCTCAAAACTTTCACCGCAGCCGCGGACGCGGCCGAGGATCGTGGAACAGAAACAGGGGAGGCCGTGGAGGTCGGGGTTCAGGCCGCAACCAATCCTACTCACCTTGGCCGACCCAGCCACCACAATACCCTACATGGGCCTGGTGGAATGTTCCACCATGTCCCTACCCTTCACAACCGGCCTGGCCAAACCCTGGCCCTTACCACCTCACCACACAGGTACTCCTCCGTCTGCAGCCAACAGGTCGACAAACACAGGCCCTTCGGCCCCACCTGCCTACTACACGGCACGGCTGATCAGCAATCAACCGGCTATGGACACCAGGCCCCACCTGTTGGTTTCGACGCACTTAACCCAGCAGAGTTGCAAGCAGCATTTAACGCCATGAATATGAATCAGCAACCACCGGACCCGGGACTAATGGACACTGGCGCGGGCTCCCATGTTACCGAGAATTCAGGTATAATCTCCATTCCCAATTCTTTTTCTGTAAACCCGAAAATTCTTGTAGGCAACGGGCAATGTCTCCCGATACAAGGGTCCGGCACTGGCTTTTGCAAAATCCTCGACCACACCTACATCCTACCTAACATACTTTTTAGCCCGTCCGTTATCAAAACTTTGATATCAGTTAGACGCTTTACACGTGATAATAATGTCTCTATTGAATTTGACCCCTTTGGTTTCACTGTGAAGGATCTCAAAACTGGACAGCACCTTTCCCGCCACAATAGTACCGGAGACGTCTACCCAATCACACCACCACAACTTCCGCCACAAGCCTGCTTCATTACCACATCTAATCTACCATGGCATGATCGACTTGGGCATCCTGGAGCGCAAGTCTTAGATATTCTTAGTCGAAAATTTAATTTTTTATGTAATAAAGACATATCTACTACTTTTTGTAATTCATGCCATCTATCTAATAGTAAACGTTTGCCTTTTTATACGTCCAGTTCCTTCACTTTTTCCCCGTTCGACATTATTCACTGTGATTTATGGACTTCACCTGTCGTCAGTAAAACCGGTTATAAATATTACATGGTTCTTATAGATAACTTCTCACACTTCGTGTGGGTCTACCCTTTGAAATACAAATCTGAGACTTTCCCCACCTTTGTTAAATTTCACCGTCTTATCCTTACCCAATTCAACCGCCCCATAAAAACCTTCCAATGTGACTTGGGCGGGGAATTTGACAACAACATGTTTAAACAATTTGCTCATTAGCAGGGACTCCTATTTCGGTTCTCTTGCCCTCAGACATCCTCCCAAAATGGGAAAGCCGAACGAATGATTCGTCGGTTAAACGACATCATCCGGTCCCTTCTCATACACGCCCACTTACCTCCCGCATTTTGGGCCGAGGCTCTTCATACCGCCACATACCTTCACAACATACTTCCCACAAAACGCCTAAATTTTTTTACACCCACTTTTGCCCTTTATCTTCGTCACCCAGCCTATGATCACCTCCGCGTGTTCGGGTGCGCATGTTACCCGAATACCTCGGCTACCCAACCACACAAATTACACCCACGTGCAATTCGTTGCATCTTTTTAGGTTACCCCGCTGATTTTCGTGGGTATCGGTGCCTCGACCCTACCACAGGAAAGGTTCACATATCCCGCCATGTCACCTTTGATGAGCAGACCTTTCCATACTCCCAACCTATACCCTCGGCTACATACTCTTTTTTGGACGACTCAATCCCCACCGGGTTTACCTTCGGCCAAACGCCGACCCCTAAACCCGATGTCACGGCCCCTTATCCGTTTACCTATTCTCGTCGACCACGGTCCACTGCCACTCACCCCTTAACCCATCCGGCCACCGGCCCACAACAACCTCCACAATCCTCAGCCGGCCCACCCCCAATCCCTAACGCCCCACCCGGCCCACCTACTCCAGCCGCCACACACCCAGCCCAACCAACATCCGCCACCCCTACACCTCGGCCCGCTTCTTCAAATAACATCCACCCAATGTCGACCCGATCCAAAACCGGTTCGATTAAACCTCCGCTTTACCCAACCCTTATGACCACCTCTATTTCGCCCGTCCCAACCACCTATGCTAAAGCCTTTGCCGACCCTAATTGGGTACATGCCATGCAAACAGAATTTAATGCTTTACAGGAAAACGAAACATGGGAATTGGTTCCACGACCTCACGACAGGCCGGTTATCCGATGTATGTGGCTCTTTCGTCACAAGTTTAAAGCCGATGGGTCATTGGAACGGTACAAGGCCCGATTGGTAGTTAATGGGAAATCACAGACAGTGGGGGTTGACTGTGACGACACTTTTAGTCCGGTTGTTAAACCGGCAACCATCAGAACGGTTCTTGCTTTGGCGGTCAACCGTTCATGGCCTATTCATCAATTGGATGTGAAGAATGCTTTCCTTCACGGTCATTTAAATGAGACGGTATTCATGCATCAACCACCGGGATTTGTTGACACTCGTCGTCCTAACTTTGTTTGCCGATTAAAGAAATCTTTATATGGCCTCAAACAGGCGCCTCGGGCTTGGTACACTAGGTTTGCCTCATATATTTTGCAGACGGGTTTCCGCAATAGTGCTTGTGATAATTCGTTGTTTATTTATTCAAAGGGGGCTGACACGGCTTATTTGCTTTTATACGTGGATGATATTGTTCTTACCGCATCTAGCACTACTTTGTTAAACACTATTATTCAGACTCTGTCCCGGGAATTTGCTATGTCTGATTTGGGAGCCTTACATTATTTTTTGGGGATCAAAGTTTCGCGGAATCCCCATGGCTTGTTTCTGTCGCAATCTCAGTATGCAAAGGATATTCTCACACGTGCCTCCATGACTGCTTGCAAGCCTTGCACCAAACCGGTCGATCTATCGGCTAAGTTGAGTGCCACCGAGGGTCCGTTTTTTGACGATCCGACCCTATACCGAAGCTTAGCGGGTGCTTTACAATATCTAACGTTTACTCGGCCCGATATTTCTTATGCTGTGCAGCAAGTTTATCTTTTTATGCACGAGCCCCGGGAGCCACACTTTGCTTTCATGAAGCACATCTTTCGATATCTTCAGGGAACAATGGATTATGGTATTCGGATCGTGAAATGCGCCTCCCAAGACTTAATTGCATACTCAGACGCTGATTGGGGTGGCTGTCCGGATTCGCGACGCTCGACTAGTGGTTATTGTACTTTCTTGGGTGATAATTTAATTTCGTGGTCCTCTAAACGACAAGCTACTGTTTCACGTTCTAGTGCCGAAGCGGAATATCGTGGGGTCGCAAATGCGGTTGCAGAAGCTACTTGGTTACGACATTTATTGTTTGAGTTGCATGTTCCCTTGAAGAAAGCTACGGTGGTTTATTGTGATAATGTTTCCGCCGTCTACTTATCAGACAATCCTGTGCAGCACCAACGAACAAAGCACATCGAAATTGACATTCATTTTGTACGTGAGAAAGTCCGTGTTGGCCACATTCGTGTGCTTCATGTTCCGGCTGCAAATCAATACGCTGACATTTTTACCAAGGGCCTTCCAAGAGACTTGTTTCAGTCATTTCGCTCCAGTTTAAGCGTTTGTACTCCGCCCGCTCAAAGTGCGGGGGAATATTAGCACCGTATATATTATTATTATCATTATTATTTAGATTATTCTAGAATGTTTATATTTGGTGATAGGAATCCTTGTATTTTAGGAATTGTTATCAGTTCCTAATTAGGTGCTTGTATAGGTTCTTGGTTCTTCCCTATATATAGGGGTTTGCTTGTATTCTTTATCAATCAATCAATAATATCAATCCATGAATACTTTCAGTTTAAACTTCCAATTAACAAAAATCAAGCCGTTTGGAGCACCGTTTCGAGGTAAGTTTTACATCAATCGACTCGTATCCTCGTTCTGATCAAAAGCCGGTTTGTAATTCGGAAAAAAACTTAACTGTGTTAAGTTATTTTTAACGGTGGACCATACAAACAAAATGAAAAAGGTTGGACCACTGTCGGGAATAAACTCAGTTCGGATTATTTTTGGCCAGAAACAGCGAGGATGGATTATTTAAATCCAATTTGCCTATAGAATATTATTAAGCCTTGCGTTCGCTAATACTGGTCAACCATTCTGAATGTAATTGGTTTGACCAGGAAGAGATCATAAGAACATGCAGGAGCATGGGGAAAGCGGTGATAGTTGCAACGAACATGCTTGAAAGCATGATAGTCCATCCAACACCAACGAGAGCGGAGGTATCTGACATCGCTATTGCTGTCAGAGAGGGTGCTGATGCGGTTATGCTTTCTGGAGAAACAGCTCATGGAAAGTAAGACTTTGTCGTTTCTCAATGTTGACTTTGACTTTTCTTAATGTTTCTCACTGCCTTAAAAATAGTATCCGTTTTGGCTTGTTTGATCTCTTGTGGATGCAGGTTTCCTTTAAAAGCTGTTAAAGTTATGCACACAGTGTCGTTGCGAACTGAAGCAAGCATTACGGGTGGTGTCACACCCTCTAATCTTGGTCAAGCCTTTAAGGTGGGTGTATATCTTATATTCATATATATTTTTTTTATCTTTCTTTTATTTTTAGTTAAATTATTAATTTATTACACATGCCACTTGTTATAACCATAATAATTCTAATCCTATTGTTATATAGGGTTAAGTTATTGTACAAATGGTCTTAATAGACAAAATACCCTTAATGTGAGAGGTGAAGGAGGGAATTTTTTTTTTTTTTTTTTGAATTTTTCCCATCTTATTAATCACGTATTTTAGTCCCAAAATTCAAAAAAAAGAAAATAAAAATAAAAATAAAAATTCGTGATTTTACAATAGTAGAGTAATTATGTAATTTTGTATTGTAGAGTAATTATAATTACTCTACAACATTTACTCTGCTATTGTAAAATCACGAATCATTCTTAAGTAGATGGGAAAAAAAAAAAAAAAAAAAAAAAGTTTCCTGCACTTCTCACGTTAAGGCCATTTTGTATGTTAAGCCTCATTTGAATTTGATCTTTACACTTGTTATATATCTGTGCTTATAAAGTACTTGTTTTCTTCAGAACCATATGAGTGAAATGTTCGCGTTTCATGCCACATCAATGTCAAACACTCTTGGAACCTCACTCGTGGTTTTTACTAGAACCGGTTTCATGGCTATTCTATTGAGTCATTATCGACCCACTGGCACCATCTTTGCCTTCACAAACCAGTAAGCCCATTATGCTAATTAAACTTAAATTTATCATATTTCTTGGAGAAAATATTATTTAAATAATATTTAATATACTTGCGATGCAGGAAACGAGTGCAACAGAAGTTAGCTTTGTATCAAGGAGTTTGCCCCATCTATATGGAGTTCTCTAATGATGCTGATGAGACCTTCGAAAACGCTCTCAGCACCTTGAAGGTGAGATCTGCTTTAACATTTTATATTATTTAATTTTTTATTTATCTTTTATATATAATTAGTTTGTTGTATGCATAAAAGATTACACTTTGGGTAACTTTCTACACATTATAAATATAACAATTCACACAAGGAAAAGTAGTGTAGCGAAGGTCAATCAATGTTTTTTCCTTTTTTTGGTCTTTTGGTTGTGTGTTTTTTTTTGTTTTTGCTATTTTTTTCTTTTTTAATTTACCTTTTAGTATAGACACTAACACCTGCTTACTTTTAAAAAGTTTTGTAAATATTATTTTGACCCACTCGAGTTTTAAGCACTTATTTTTTTTTATATAAGTGGTAAAATATAATACTTGGTCTACGTTTTCAATAGGGGCTAAAAGTTCAAGTTATTTTACGTTTCGATGCCGCCGCAACGCGTGGTACCATTATTCAACTTAAAAAACAATATTTTCTTGTGGGTTATTTTTAAGTACGTTTCGTATTATCAAAGGTGGTTTACGTTTCGATGTAAATTTTTCTCGGTAATGAGTCGGGTCCAATTAAAAGTTTCCGTGCTTATTTTTGTGTGATTTCAGTTAATCTACATTTTGACGTAAATTTTGTTCGGAAACGAGTCAGTCATATATCTGACGGTACAAAATTCGAGTTACTTTAAGTTTCAACACTGACGCCACAACGCGCGGTGGGGTTAAAATACTAGCTAGAGATAAAAATTACATAAACCAAAAAGACCCATTGATACTAAAGTTCATAAATGCATCAGATTCTTAAAGGCAGGACAATGGTTACTTTATTTGCAAGTTATCTATAATTTTATAAGTGATAATAACTAAAAAAGAACACCACAGTAACCATCATAAAATATATATCCTTAAAAATTCTTTATTAATATATTTTTTTGCATGTGCAGAAACAAGGGATGGTAAAAGAAGGTGATGAGGTAGCGCTTGTTCAAAGCGGGAGGCAGCCGATCTGGCGGTTCCAATCCACACATAATATTCAGGTCAGGAAGGTGTAAACACGAAAGCCGAGTGAACAAAATTTATGGTTACACATGACATAAGGTGGTATTGTCATTTCGTTAACAAACTTATCTTGATTATTGATTTTTGTCATGTATTATGTATGCCAAGAACCCTAATTATGTTGAGTGATTGAATATGTATCAAATAACAAAGTCTAATATAGGGTTGTGTGTGATCAGATTGTGTTCAAAGTTGATCTCAACGCAAAGCAAGTTGATGTGACTTTAAAGAGAAAAAAAAAGAGTTTGGTCCTAACCCGGTTTATTGATAAATTGTTTTAAAAATTGAACATCTTATTTTTAGAAATGACTAACAGGTGTAACCTTTCTATAATTTGGGATAGAGGTAAGGTTTGCTCTCATCAGACATTTACTATACCCTACAAATAGCTCTGCTATGAGTTCCTATAATGGGTACGTTTGTCCAATCACATAAATGCCATGTTAGCGGATCTTTGAATACGAATACATGCAATGGGGTCTATCAACCCTTATAGATGCGGAAGTGGAATGGAGATGGAGACATTGTCCCAAGCGGTCTTTAGGAGATGCTAGCATGTATTGTGAGGGGGAGGAGAGAGAATGAAGCCTGGTCAAAGCCGGGCAACCAACATGGCCTCACCTGTGAAGATCACGGGCACATGATTGGGGGGGGGGGGCAGTAGTGTTTGGTATGTAGTTTTCGTATATAATTTTTTAGGTCTATACATTTTCGATCCTCCAGTTTTATAACTTTTTCAGGTATATACGTTTTCGACCTCCCGGTCGGAAATCTCAAGCTTCGCCACTGGTGAAGATGGGTTGCAAAGGCTCCAAATAAAAATGCACATAAGTGATTTAAGGTGTCACGGGTCGCCTTGAACATAATTACCATATCAGTCTAGTTTATAATTACTAAAATAAACTAGTTAACAAAGTACATAAACTTTATAAAATGTATAGATTGTATTAGAGGTGATAATTTTAACCAACCTACATGAATGAACTTATTTAAGTTGTAATTTTACCTCTAATCATAAAACATGTAAATACAAAAGAATGCAAGTCCCTTTCAGTATACTTTTTTAATCCAAAATTAAACCCAGTGGGTTGATTTTTTGTGCTCCTTTCCAAAACGACGACGTTGCATGAATTAAAAAAAAGTGAACGGAAGCCACTCTATTATTATCAGAGCCAGGTTTCGATCCTGGGACCTGTGGGTTATGGGCCCACCACGCTTCCGCTGCGCCACTCTGATTTGTTGGTATGATTTGCAAATAATACTTTAATATTCTTTGGAAGGTATGCAACTGAGAAACAAAAAGAAATCTAATGGTTATTGATGGTATAAAACTTGAGAGAAAAATAATTAAAATCATCCATTTTAAGGGAGATTTAACTAAGGGTCAAAAAAGTAGGCGATCGTATGTGTTTAGTTTGTTCAAATAAAACCGGGTCCGCGCTAGAGAGCCCCCTCGCACAATAGATCCTCAATTTAAACCACTGAATGAGAAACCTCTATCATGGAGACTCGAACTTGAGACATGGAGGGGAAGTTCACCCGGGTCCACCATAGGTGGAACTTAAATACCCGTGGCTACCACTAGAGCACTAGTGATGGTTCACTTTTAATTAATATACTAAACATGGATTGTGATTCTTAATAATCAAATCCTAGAGTTGTATCTTGGAAAGCAAATATGAGTTTAATTTTATCTATTGGATTGGGTTAGTACATTTTTGTTAAATTCACATCATTCACTAACCAATTTTTTTAGAACCATATGAGATGTTTAAACCTAGAACTTGATTATTTTGGCCGGCCTCCGATTTCTTCGGGTTTTTTATGAACAGGACCTTATATGGTTAGTCTAGCGGGTTTTGGTAAGGCCCAACGTTTTCTTATGGTGTAGACTAGTTTCTGACATCCCATTGATCTAACTAAATTTTTAGTGTTGATTGAGTTGCATGATTTTAAGTGTTTCCAGGTGAAGGTGGGTGTTTTGACAAGTATATACAATGTTTCGGGTTTAATAATTAAATTTTGCCAACTCGACACACAATTGACACCGTACTCACAAACTACTACTGATTATTTTCCAAGAAACACAGTTAATGATTAACTGATCATTTGATGGTTAGTTTAAGACCAATTTCTCGAGCTAACTATTCCAAGATCAAACACTTTGAATCGAAAATCAAGATTAAAAGATATAGTCTACATTGTTACATTTGAATTGAAAATGAAGATTAAAAGATATAGTTTACTTTGTTACATACAGAGCTTTGTGAAGACTACAAGTCAGACTAAGAAGATTTGTATTTGTATTAGCTAACACATATCACATAAATACGGAAAGATATTGGAACACAAACTTACAATATAAGAGATTTTGCTACATCGCAAATAAGTTGTTGGTTCATATCTTGAACGAGGCTCAGTGACGGATCTAGAAATACTTATAGGGGCAACGTTTCATATAAAAAAGGGTAATGAAATTGAAAAAACATCGAATTTTATCAAAATTTACACTGCCGCCGGAGTGTTAAAGGGTAGCAGAGGCTACCTCTAGTAACATGCTAGGTACACCCTGACTAGGCTCACTTGATAAATAGACAACATAATTGATAGAGCTTTTCAACTTTACAATAGAATTATACACATAGGGATCATTTTAAAGACTAAAAAAGTCTACAAGTTTTAGTATCGTCTAAGAAGGATTGTTTTACTTTGATCGTGGTTTGTCAATCGATCATTTTCTTGTTTCAGTAGTTTGCTTGTGTCCGTCAAACAAACATTAATTTGTTATTTTTTTCAATATAGAGAATTAAACATCAGAAAACCATTTTTTCTATATTATCAGAAAACCATTTTCTCTATATTAACCTCTTATGTGTATGGACTTTAAATTCTTCTTAGTTTTGCTTATTTTTATAATAATAATTTTGGGTAAAACCGAGACAAAACATTTTTAAACGATTAAAAAATTGGTATAGTAATAATTAAAACCTAAACAATAAAATTTGCCTCTTAAACATAACCTTTAAATATTATATGTTTAGCATAGCCCTAGAGTCTATGCTAATTTACGTTAAATATTGTTTGAGCATTCAAATCCCTTTCATCTTTTTTTACTAGGGATGAACATAGTATCGGTATTGTATCGAACCGGTACCGGTATAAAAAATATCGGTACCAAAATTTTCAAAATTGGTTACCGGTATCAAAATATTCGGTACGATACTGAAGAAACACTGAACTAACTATGGGGATTAATCAGTTTGGTTTATGTTTCTATCATAGTGGTTAATCTTCTAATGAATATCTGAGCTCCGACTTGATGTTTAATCCTGCAAAACAGAACACCGTTACTCGTCAAGAGGGGAATGTGGGGGTTTCCCTCTTAACCGGGCTCCGGCGTGAGAATAAGCGACTGCTTTTTGAGGATAATCAAGTGTTAAGAGTGAGAGTAGAGGGAATAGAATGTTTAACCTGTGGTATGAGGTCTCTATTTATAGCCGGAGAGGTGTAAGAGGTTATGGGCTGATGGGCCTTGGGTCGGAAATGGACAACATAACCGATATGCTCTTTGTCTCACTAGTGTCGACCGTTTAGTGGCTTCTAGAAGTTCTTCGGCGCTGGCGCGCCTTGATTGGAGCCACGTGTCATTGTTGTCGGCCCTGCTGTTCTTCTGCCATCAGCAGACAAGTGGAGATCGTGGGACAGATGTCTCCGTCCTCTGGTTGGTGCCACGTAGGCGTCCTTAAGTACTTCTCGTCAGACGATCGTGGCGCACAATTGAACAGAGCCTGCTGGACGCTCATTGACTCTTTTTACTGCCACTTGTACCTTGTGTACCACCGGGGGCAGCCTTGCGCTGCCTCCCTGTGTGGTTCTTGCTGAGTGTCTGACTAACCCGCGCGGGTTAGTATGCTTGTGTGCTCCTTTAGTATGCTAAGTGCTGATATCAGAGCTTCTTGTGGGCGAACCCTCTCGCGACGTAGAGCAGGAAAGTGGTGTAGCTCGCGCAAAGCTCGTGGTAGGAAGTTTAATAAAATAAGGAGTATGGTTCCCCGCGCACCCTTGATGGAGGTTTGCGCGGCTTTTTGGGACCATACCCCTTCAAGTCCCCCCAGTCCAGTGCTGCACCATGCGCGACGCAAGTGGTTGGAGCTCTGGACTTAGAAAAAATAAAAGTTGAAGGAAATGCTCTCTTGCCTTTGGTTGGCGTGGCGCGTGTGGTCTTTGTTGTTTTCAGCTGCGCGGCTACCAAGGTAGGTTCCAGGTGATTCATTGGTTCTCTGCAACAGACGCGAAGTGTTGTTAAGGCGATGTTAACTTGCGCGGCCTTGGTAGCTTTTGCATGAAGCTAATTGTAATTTTATGGTGGGAAGAACTTCGAAATTTGAACTCTGGCAAGTTGGTGAGATAAGTCGTTGATTGCGACGACTGAGTTGACCCCTCGCACGGATGTCATCATGCTGACTGCGACGGTTGCACTTCGTGTCAGGAGAGTGAGGCCCACGCGCGCGTGGTAACCGTCACCCCTGCTTTTACGCGTGACGTGGCAGCCTCTCGTTGGTCAACTTAGCGGCGAAAGCGGCACGTTTACCCATCGCATTAAATGCGATGGGTATATATTTCCGAAGAGATGTGAGAGGTTCTCACTTTTCTTCTACTATTTCCATCTCTTTCGTTTCGTCTCTTTGAATCTTCAAATCTTGTAGCAGATCTTCAAGATTTTTCTTCACATCTTCAAGTTTTTCTAGAAACTTGGATCTTTATTCACGATGACTGAAGAACATCAGGAGGGTGTTTCTGGGGAAGAGGGTCCTGTTCCCGTTCTTCGGTGGGATCTTGGACTATTTGAGCAAATTGTTAGGAGCTTCCGGTTTCCACCGGAGTGGGATGCACGGTACCCGGCTCAAAATCAGACGTCAGCCTACGCACCGCCGGGCTACATCACGTTGTTTGAAGAATTTTTTCTTCAAGGCAACTTTAGGCTGCCGGCGACGAACTTCATGGGGAACATATTGCATCACTACAACTTCCATATTTCCCAGATGAGTCCTCCTGGAATGGTTAGGGTTCGTCATTTTGAGTTTTTATGCCGAGCTCATGGCATCGAGCCATCTGTTGAGAAGTTCCGAGCCTTCTATCAGCTTCAACAGACGATGGGCTTCTTCTCTTTTGCCAAGTGTGGTGCTGCAAAGAAGATCTTGTTAAACCCACCGAAGAGTTTCCATGATTGGAAACCCAAATTTTTCTTTATTCGAGAAGAGGTGCTTCCGATTGCCATGCCTTTCAGGGATTGGAGTGAGCCGGTGCTGAAGGAGGATCTTCCGATCCCAAAACATGAACAGTGGTATCAACAATTAACTCCTACCCCCAATCGGGTATTTGGGGAAAATGTATTGGTAGCGGCGCGCATGAGTGACCAGTGGTCACCAGACAGCCAAGAGGTGCCGGTTTTGAAGATTGGTGATCAAGGTCAGTGATTTTCCTACTTTCCCTTGTTTCATGCTTTATGCTTTATTTTACTTATGTATTTTGACGTGTAGAGGCGCAACTGTATCAAGCAGCTTTTGCTACTTTCGGTGGATCTATGGGTGTGCGCCCGCTGCGCGAGGATGAGGACAGCTGGTATGAGCAGATTTGAGGCAATTTCATGTATCCGGTTGCTGATGCATTTGCCTCGCCGCCTACTGCAACCGAAGGTGTGCAATTCCCTAAACCTCGTCCTTTGCGCTCTGTGACTTCTGCTGGGAAAGAGGTTCTCTATCTTTCCAGCGAGGAGTCTGTAGGGTCTTCAAACGGCGAGCTAAGTCCGTGGTCTAACATCTTTGCAGGTATGCTGCGCGACCTGGGGGTTGACCCAGAAGAGAAGAAGAAAAAACCCTTGAAAAAGATGAAAAAAGCCAACTTGGATACCGAGGTGACCAGTAAAGGGGCTGGTAGTGGTCGCGCAACCGCTGGTGCTGCTGGTAAAGGTACTCTTCGCCTTCGATAGAGTGACTTAAAGGATTATGTGGTAATTAGTGATTCACTTAAAGGCTTGTCGCGCGCAGCTGAGACGAAGACTGGGGCGGGTGGTTCAAGGAGCTCTGGAAGCGCGGGTTCTCGTAACCCTGATGCTGGTGCGACTCCTTCCACTGCCGCGCATGAAGAAGAGGAGGCTGAAGAAGAAGAGGAGGCTGCTGAACAGTTGATCAGCAGAAAAAGAGTTAGAAGCGAAACCACCACTGATGTGGCTTCCGCATCGAGGGTTGGTGCGATTCCCTTGGTTGGGAAATCGAGCAACCTGCGCTCTCTCTATAGATTTTCTCCTGGTAAGCTCTTGACTTCTCTCCCTTTTGTTATTTCCCTTGTTTAATTACTTGGTTTCTGCAGAGATCAAGAAGAAGACCCTTGAGAAGGGGGTTACATTTACTGAGCCAGAGCCGAAGAGGCTGAAGATTACCATTAAATCTTTCCAGACTGCTGGGGTTGAGTCTGCTAAGGAGAAAAGTGTTGCTGAGAAGGATGTGGCGAAGGCTGCTGAGGCGCAGAGAAAAGCTGAGGAGCGTCGGAAGAAGATTGAGGAAGAGAAAAAGAGGAAAGCTGAGGAAGATAGGAGGTCCGAAGAGGCGAAGAGGAAAGAAGTTGAGGAAGAGAAGAGGGCTGAAGAGGCGAAAAGGAAAAAAGCCTCTGATGTGGAGAAGGAGAGAGAGCAGAAAAAGGCTATGGAAAAGCCTGTCAATGTTCTGGATTTTGAGATCATCAAGGGTCCTGAGAGGAGGAAAGAGCCTGAGGTTCTTGATCACACAAAGATAGTTTCTACCAAGGGGTCTGGTCGGTATGTTTCCAGTGGCGCAAGCTCTGGTGGGGCTGGGGGCTATAACCCACAAGTCATTGGGGCGAAGGATACCCTTGGTGATATCTATTACAAAAGCTATACCGAGGAAGAACGTGGTAGCGCTCCTCACCTAGCTCCCTGGGGTTTGAAGCAAAGGGACACTTTTCAAGAATTTGGGCCCTGCTGTGATTGGTTCTTAAACTCTTTTACTCCTGGTGAGGTTAATCGGCAGAGGGCGAAGACCCATGAGAGCTTGTATCGAACGTATGTGATCGGGGAGGCCAATACTCGCGCCGCTAATCATCAAATAGTTCACGAGTGGCGAACGATGGTTAGGGAGCGAGCGGACTGGGAGAGTTATCGCGAGTGGATGTTGAAGCGTATCAGTGATTTTGAGAAGTCCAAAACCGCCTTTGATGAAGAGAAGGCCAAGTTTGATGCGGATAAGAAAACGGAGGAATGGGGGCGTGAGGGCTTGAAAAATAAACTCCAAGCTGCCGAACAGCAACTGGCCAAGGAGAAGGCCGAGTTTAAGCGCATCTGTGAGAAAGATAATGAGCGCGCGTTCGCGGCTCGCAACAAGATTGTTGAGCTTGAAGCCAAGATTGTTGATCTCACTGCGAAGGTTGAGGATGCGCAGGCTGCACAGGCTGCCAAGCAGCAGATTGAGGTTTGTAAAACTTATTTCCTTTCTTTCTATGCTGTTTGCAAAATAGCCTAAGTCTTTTGTCGCCTTTCAGGTAGAGTTGGCTGACGTGAAGTTGCAATTGTCCAGCAAAGATAAGGATCTACAGGCCAAGGATGTCGAGATCGCTGAGCTGAGACGCCGCCTGAATGACCAGATTGATAGATGCGAGTCCTTGGAAATCGACCTCGAAGCGGAGAAGGTTAAGGCTGCCACTGCTGAAGAGGCGCGCGCTGTCAGTACCGTCGCCCTTAATGTAGCGCAGACTAACTACTCTGAGGCGAAAGGCATCGTTGATACACTTGTCTTTGAGGCCGAGTGGGTGCACAGTCGCGGAGTAGTGCTGGTAGGTTTTGCACTTATATATTTTTGTATGCTTAATTTGCTAGGAGTTGTCTTTAATATTCGGTTTTCGTTATAGGTTGCCAACTCTATCCTCAACGCTGGGGAGCTAGATCGCGCCGTTGCTGCTCTGACAGATGCTGCGCGCGCAGTGGGTCATCGAGGAGGGTATCTTGAATGTGCCCAACACGTCGAGGAGATGTTTGGACAAGAGTTTGACGTGAGCCATTGTTCGGTGACCGACCAGGCTAATGCTGAGTTGACGCGTGCTGAGAGTGCTTATGATAACCTTACATTGCCTGTAATGGACTTAGTTGTGGAGGCTCTAAAGAAAGACGACTGGTGTCAGCGCCTCAAGGCCATTCTCGATCCACCAGTCACTGTTGAACTATCAGATGAGGAGGAGCCAGCTGGTGATGACGGTGGTGATGACGGCGGAAACGGTGATGATGGCGATGATGATGGTGATCAACATGATGAACTTGAATAGGCTTTGTCGAAAGGCTTTGTGCCTTGTAATTTTTTGTTTGTTTTGAATGTACACTGTTGCGCGGTCGCGCTTTTTTAAATTGAATGAAAGTTGCTTGTTCTTTCCCGTTACAATTATTGCACTGTTGTTAAAAACTTAGGTTAAATTAGCTCGAATAAATGGAAGTCTCTTCGAGTGAGTAGAACTGCCCGGTCTCGCGCTTTGTTCGCGGAGGACCTTGGAGGCGTTCTTGTTTGAGAGCTTGTAAGTTGTTGGAGTGTTTTCGTGCTAATCAGAAGTTTAACATGCATTTGTAACGAAAGAAGTAATAGAAAACATGTCGTATGCTTTCATTGACTTGGAAACGGGCGCTTAGGCCAACATACATTAATTGTAAAGGGTGTATAGCCAACATAGGAAAGTATAAAGGCGCGTGGCCTATAGTAGCGGTTAAAGGCTCAAGGCCGAGGTAAATTACATATAGCATTTGCGCAGTTGTTGCGCATTCCACGTTCGCGGTAAGATGTGGCCATCTAGGGTGCGTAACTTGTAAGCCCCTTTGCCTAGCACTTCGTGGATTAAGTATGGGCCTTCCCATTTGGGTGCTAGTTTTCCTGGACGTTCCGCATTTGACGCTTCATTGTCTCGGAAGACGTATTCTCCTGGAGTGAAGGTACAGATGCGGACTCTTGTATTGTAGTATCTTTCCAGTTGTGTTTTGTACTTGGCTTCTTCGCGCGATTTCGCGCCTTTCTTCTAACAAATCCAAGTCAAGACGTCTCTCTGCCTCATTGTCGATTGCGTTGACTGCCGTCAGGCGCGGGGAGGGTAGGCCAACTTCAGCCGGGATAACCGCCTCTGAGCCATAGACTAGGCTAAAAGGGGTTTCGCCGGTACTAGTCTTTGGCATGGTTCGGTGAGCCCACAAGATGCTCGGGA